>NC_081135.1:20299969-20599969 GCF_958295425.1 Solea solea | reverse complement strand
CTGGCCACTGGTATGTGAAAGCCACCATAGTTGCTTGTTTCTTACACACTGAACCTGATCACTGTCTCATGTCTCAGATTAGATTACAGTGTTTTTTTTTAAATTAATAGTACTTGCCTCATGTGACATTATGGTCATACTGTACCTGCTGTACGCTGTCCTGTCTCTCCAGCCTGACACTGTCTCACTCGCCGGAGGTGAGACCGGCCGTTGTAGTGCAGTTGGGCCTGAGCATCAGAGGTCAGCTGCAGGTTACATACTTCACACAGGGAATAGGCCCCTCCTTGACCTGGGTCAAAACAACAAGGGTGGGTTTTACTGTGGGACAAAACTACAACAATCAGTCAGTGTGGTGATCTGTCACAGGGGATAATACAGTGAACTGGTGCTGGAACATGTACTGTAAGGCTCACCTCGGGATGGAGTCTGTGCAGCAGAAAGACTGATGCTTCTAGGTGTCGGTGTGTCCATCATCTCCTGACACATGCCTCCCAAGGCAAAGATCTGCCCACTCTCCAGGAGCTGAGAGGGGCTGAGAAGAGTCTTCATCACTAAGGAAGAAGAGAAACAGACAATAATGTAAATGATGGTCACTCAAGTTGGACACTGTAATATTTGTTGCATCTGTTCAGGTAAAATTATTCCGGTCATCAAGTGTTTTTCCATAAAATTTAGGACCTTATTCTGTTTTCTCATTTCTGATATCTAGTACCTGGCCCAGATTCCACAATGTTTCATCTATGTATTCTTAGTTCTCAAGTATTCAGTATACATCCTCACCCTGTCACCTTATTTTTTTTTTGTCTCATCATATATGAAGAGTTCCAGCAGTGTTCCCTAGCGTATGGTTGTGTTTTTCTATTCCTTGTCTTTTTGCCTGTTGATTCTGAGTGTGTACTGTCTGTGTTGTTTGGACTGATTCACAGTGTATTGATTTTTTGCATATCCTCAGTAAAGACACAGTTTTATTCCAATCCTCAGTCTGAGTTTGCTTTTGGTTTTCGATGCTGTCAGACACTCTTAACATTCAGAGAGCTTTTGTGATTTACTTGGGTGTTGGCAGTAATGATGTGACTAATCAGTACAATAATAACATAGATACTTGTTTTATTTTCTCAAACAAATGCCACTGGGAAAAAAAGGCCAAATCCACTGCAGGTGTAAAACAAGGATGAACCACATACAGTGCTGATGTAAATGTGACAGCACTCACGACATGATATGCAATACACAATAATAATATCACAATACAACTATTCTGCAATAATCAATATATTGCAAGACAATCATATAGTGATACATCACAATATCTGTCTAACTGAAGAAAACAAAATGTCAGTGAAAAGCTATTTATTCATGACAGAGAACAAAGGGCAAGAAGTCTATGTATTAAACATGGACAGGGCATCTCTTAACGTAGCTTTCGTCACCCGCTCTCGTTAACTCTCGCTTCTTTAACCAGGTCATTTCTGCGCAAGTTTCCCTCATTCGTTTGAGCAGTGCTGCCGCAAGGAGACAATTAGGTGGTGATGCCGGGCAAGTGAAACAGGCAGGGACTGTTTACTTTGTTTACTTGTTAATTTATTAATTAAAATATTAATATGTGCCCTGGTGTATCCGCTATTCTATTGCATGAGGAAGGATGACGATATATCACTAAATCAATATTTTGACCCACACCTAGACGGTACAGTGAGAGTGATGACGTAATGAGTAAGTCCATGACTGTGTCCATCTGCTGTGTTGTGTGTACTGCCAAGTCACATGAACACACACACACACATGAAAACACACACTTTTTATTCATATTCACTTTGTGTTATTGCCAGACCTGCATACACTACCACTGTATGTACTGTATTTAAACTCACTTCAGGTATTTGGAGGCCATTAAGATGATTCACCACTGAGGAGTGGCACAGAAGACACTATTATCTACTATAAGGTAGTTATTTTATTTCATATGATGGTATACAGCGGCAGCCACTGGTGGCCATGAGGTACTGCACTGAAGAAGAAATCAATACACCAGCTGAACTAACCATGCTAAGTGGCAAACTTTCAACACTTCTGAGGAAAATGTGTGAGAAAATGTGTAAGTTTAAGGCAGTAGTACTTCTTCATATGGATAGAACTCCACCAAGAGAACTGAGAGACCCCCCCCCCCCCCTCTCTCCTAGCTGGTTGTTAGTGGTTGACTTTGTGTTCTGCAGACAGCTGGTTAATCTGCCACTGTGATGAATTAGCCACAAAATGCACAAAAAGAAGTCTGCATTGACTTCTGTTCATTTGGACAACCTAACATTAACCCAACCCCAAATAGCCCTAATCTGGTACGGTCTCATTTGGACCAGGTTTTGGTCTCCATGAGGACTAAAGAGGTAACAAATACAGGTTTACACACACACACAAACCGAGAAAGAGATCCAGCTGATGCTGACATCAGCTTTAGTGAGAAAAGGATTAAATATATCTGCTCTATTGAGCTAGGAATTACACAACACAAAGGAAAACACACACATACAAACACACACAGTATATAATGTATATATATACATATATATATATATATATATATATATATATACATACATAGTGTAAGAAAGTACAAGTCAGTGAACTAAAATGAAATAAAAATGAAACGTGTGCATCTTTTCTTTTATAATATGTTTGTGTGTGTGTGTGTGTGTATTAAGAGAGAAAGAGTCTAATCCAAGCTGACCAGGCAGTCAGTAATCAGAGAGGCCAGCTGTGGGTTATAATCTCACACACATATATACACACACACACACACACACACACACACACACACACACACAGTAACAATATGATTCCTTACTGAGGAGAAATATACTCCTGACGTTGTGATGAAAGCAGCAGCTCTGTGCTGCACAACAACCTGCAGAAATAAATGCTCCTATTCTTACTTCTTTAAAAAGAGAGTTTCGGTCTCACCTTCTCGTCTTTAAAGTCAAATGCCTGGTAAATAACAGTCTCTCATCTCTCTTTCAGTCTCAGACTGAGGGTTCAACTCTCCAGTAGAGGGCGACTACGAAACCAAGAAGAGAGAAACTCTGACCACTAGAACCTGCAGGGAGAGGATGGTGTGACCTGAGCTAAAACTCATAAATTCTCATAAAATGTGGCTTTTTGATTTATTTTCCAAAAGACTGATGAAAAAATTGCCTTTGTGGAAAAAAAACAACAAAATTGAACAAAATCAATGCAGCATCACCTCTAAAACTCACAAATTGATTAATTATTTAAGGTGCAAAAAAACAAAAAACAAATATTTGTGGTTGGATTTTTTCCCCCCATTGATTTGCAATATGTATGCTGAGATAAGATAAACAAACTAGCTGCTGGAATATAGTACAGACCTACAGATATATGAAACTTTTCTCTTGCCAAGACTATGATTATGTACGCTTGTTAATGTTACATTATTCAAAACGTACATATTCATATTATAACAACCATGCTTTGTTTGTGCACCTGCTGCTGAGTATACAAACAATATGGTCAGGAAAAATATAAAAGCTTAACTGAAGGAAACCCATTACTTAATTTTATTTACTTTATTTATTTATTTTATAAATGAATTAATTTATTCCTCAGTTTCATTATAGCATATCAGATCAATTTAACTGTAGAAAAATACAAACTTTCACCACTGTCAGAAAATGTACAACCAATAACAATATAATCTAAAATCTTTTATGCTTGAAATGTATGTCAGCTTTTCAGTGACTGCAGCGTGAGTTATTAGAGTCAGTATAGACTCTATAGAAGCTTTTCACTCCCATGCTTTGTTCTGTGACGCTTTCTTTGACCTCTCAACTTGTCTGACAACATGAGAAATCACTTAACACGGAGATTCAAGGTTTTCCCTGCATCGGTATGAGCGTGTTGTTGTTTTATCTTGTGTTTTCCTGCTCGCACACTGTTTTTGATGTCAGCAAGTGCACGGCCGAGGAGTTCAGATTGGTCGAAATCTCTGAATCTCTGTTGTTGTAAAAGGCGACAGAGAGAGAGAGAGAGAGAGAGGGGGTCACTAATGTATGTCTCTTTTGCCTGCGAGACTGTACAACACACACAAACACACACACACACTCAGACACACTGTAACCTAAAGGGATGACAAGAACTAAGAAACTAATGGAGATGTGACAAGACAGAGAGAGAGGTTTTAGAGTGGCTGTCTCTTACCCTAAGGCCAATAGCTGGTAATGACAATGGTGAAAGACACACACACACACACACTCATGCACGCACACACACACACAAAGAGAGCAGTGACCAACATGCTGTAACAAACTATGAGATCCAGTTTGATGTTTGTATGTTTATCCCTGCAGGAATCTGAGATCCTGGTGAAAACTCAAACCTCCAGCTTGTAATGTTGCACACTGATATAAAAAAAATGGTTCAAGTTCCCTCAAAGCAAAAATGACATGTACCAGCATTACCTAAAATAAACATGTAAAACCATTTCCCCGATGAGTACATCAATATCTATTTATGCTTTGTTTTATTTTGCAGATGTTTTCTCAGGCAGAGCATCTCCACAGTTTGTGTGTGAGCTTATCTTAGCAAATAATTTAACATCTCGCCTCACACTCACAAACTAGAGCAGGTCTGGCCTGACTCTCCAAACACAGCACTGGATTTATGGAGCTTGTTTCACTTTAGGGTGGAACAATTTAGAGAAAATATCTAATTGTGATTTCTCTCACCGATATTGCCATTGTGATTTTATATATCATCAGCATGGCATAAATGCATAAGTACAGACCTCTATCCTCTGATGCAAGAGTGAGAACTTTGATATATGAACTGTTTACAACATGCACTCATTGCATTGCATTTAAATGGGTATAGAAAATAGAACAATTAAAAAAAATAGGATAATTACAGTGCAGCCTTTGAGATTTGCAACTTCCACCCCAATGACCTACCCACCAATCTGAAGTCAGGACATAATAATCACAGTTTGTTTACAAAATAAATCTCCTAAATAGCATTTCAGAGACAATTTGCTGAGCCGGAATAAAAGATGCACAAAGCAGTTCAAAGATTGTTTTTTTTTTTTTTATCTGTAATTTGTCTAATGAACGATGACGCAGACAAAATCTGAATTAGTGGCATGTGGGTGGTCTGTGTGATTGGTATATTGGCCCTACGAAAGCTCAGCATGCTCCAACAAAACATCCTTGCTCAACAGAGAACAGAGAAACAAATCTACAAAAGTGGTTGCACTCACCCAGTGTATTTAGGTTGTTGTCATGTTTTTGTTGTGTGGCCACATGAAGCGTACAAAAGTACACTGACACATATTCTGAAACTCATTTTCATAATAAATATTGATTCACTCATTCACTTTTTTATTTTTTATTTTTAAATAAATATTGTTTTTATATGGATTTCATTCATTTGGAATATACCATTTTAAAGTTGAGGAGTGGCCATGGCTGTATATCAGTGTGGTGAGCTCACTCAGCCAGCGTGTCTCCAGCTCTCTACACACAACCATCTCAGCAGGAGCAGGACTTTAATGCCATATGGGCCAAAAAAAGAAAAGAAAAAAAAGAAAAAACTGCAGCATATGTGCCCAGTGAGTGCATGAACATTCACTGAAATGGAGAGGGCACCATTTTAGAATGAGGTGGTATATTTAAGGTATTTACATAAGCAAAATAAAGCTTACGTGTCTATAGCAGGAGCTGCGCCTCAACTGATGACTTTGAAAAACTGAAATGAAAGATGTGAACTTGAAAATAAAGTAGTGAGTTTCGCTGCAAACCATCTGTGCTGCTGGCTGGAGGCACAAAGTTACATTAGCAACAACAGGCAGTGTTATAATTTATCAGCTGGTGTTAAAGTTGATATTGGCCCATATATCAGCCTGTGCAATATACTGTTGTGGTCTTGCTCTAAATCCTTGGTATCGTATTTGACTGCAAGCTTACATTTGATTTAAGCCAGCAGAGAATATACCTGCTGAGGAAGCTGAACTCTTTTAATGTTGGCAACCAATTTTTACTGTTGCTCTCTTTTATTGGGAGTCTTTTAACCTTCTCTTCTATTTGCTAGTTCTCTTAAGGACAAAAACAACCTGTGAAGACCTGCTGCAAGATTATTGGAGTCATTTTTTCTTCTCTTGTCTCTCCCAAGGCCACCTCCATTGTCAGCCAACACCTTCTAGCTGATGAGTTTGAGGTGACGCCTTCTGGTCGCAGGTACAAAGCAAAACAAATCACTTCCTTTATTCCTTCAGCTATCAGGCTGCTGAACTCAGATAGCTGTCATTTTAGATAATATTTTAATCTAGTGTTTTTTAAACACAGACTTGTATTGTTTATTTATTGAGTGCCTAATGAAATGTATTATTTGACCAAAGTGTCAATTACTTAATTGAAAACAGATACATGGAGGCTCTCACATTAAATGATACAGGAAACACAATATGATAATCAGACCGCATTATCTGATAATGATTACTTTAAATAAATTGCATCTAAAAACAATACAATTGTGATTTCATTATTTGTTTTCTTGTCGGTGGGTGAGTTTTGAAAAGATTCTATTGTGGATAGAGTAAAAGCCAAGGCTGCATCTTAAAGAAGAAGAATAAAACAGACAGCATTTGCAGTGTGGAAATCTGATTTATCTGATTTGGTACAGATTACCAAAGATTTGGTAGAGTACTTTCTTTTAAGTGGCGATTGTAAGAAACAACAAATGTAAGATGGTATGAACTCCACTGAGTGTTTACTAATGACTAAATACAGGCCGTGTCAGTTAGTGTGAACAGAAACAAGGGTATTTCATTTTAATTTGGATCAGGCTCAGAAACTGATGCAGAATGTGTTTATGCAAATGCTAATCCTCTCGTGAGTACAACTGCCATCATGTCCTATTTGCGTAGCGCAGCAGGCCGTCGTCACGATGAGGTTCTTCTGTCTGTCTCACCTTCACTTCAGGACACGGTGACTTCTGTCTTTAAATAAATGCTCCGCTCCATCAGGACGTGACACTCTCTGTTCTAGGTGAAACTCCACTTTTGCTCTGACGACGCAGAATCAGGGACCAAACTGTTCTAGTGATACAGCAAACAAAGGTGAAGACGTGAGGGGACGTGAGGGGACGTGAGACCAATGAACCACCTCACTGTCTGTCCACTGACACTGAACACACAGAGATTTAGAGCTTTATACTGCAATCTGGGCAGTCCTGGAATAATTACACTGCAGTACACTAACAATATGAGCAATCATTTGTGATAGACTATGGTATTTTCATCTGTACATTCATGCTATCGCTGTGTACTTCATTTGTAAATACCACCATGTGTGTGTATGTGTGAACTGTATATATACATATTTATATATTTGCACTTTGCTACTCCTCATTAACATGCACTATTTATTTATTTATAATTTATTTATAATCGCTGTGACTTGCACTTCAGGTAGGATGACAAACTTTCAAATTTCATTATACTTTATACGTACATTAAAAGTTCTGTACTTTCAATGACAATAAAGTTTAATATAATCTAATCTTTTAATTTTCTAATGTAATTTCCACACAATTTCCACACACAGACAAAACACACACACTTTACCAGTGTTATTACTAAGCTACTACTGTACTACAATGTGATTTTGTAAAATTGTAAATTGTAAAAAGTAAATACAACTGCTGCAGCAAACACAAATTAAAATGAACCAATTTTTTGTTAATGCAATGAAAACAGACTCACAAAAACAGAATTCAATCATTGGCAGCCACATTTGCTAACTGTAAAAGTGTAACTATTCTGCTTTAAGAACACATGGCAGCCAGTGCTTTAATCAATTCATGTGGGAAATAGGGCTGCGGCTGACTATTATTCTGTCATTTAATTGTTTGTTGTTTGTTCAGTAAGAAAATTGTGAAAAAAATGATAATAACTGTTTCCCAAACTTCAAAATGGCAATGTTCTCAAATACTGAATGATTTTCTTACGCAGTTTTTCCAGTTTCTTTGTTATAAGAAGCAAAGAAACATAACTTATTCACATTTAAAGAAGGTATACTTCATGTTATACTTCATAAACATGTTATTTGATCATCAGACAGTGGATTTGAAAAAGATATCTCATTCCCACAACAACAGAGGAATTTGAGAAAAAAAAAGACATCAAAGTCAATATCAAAGTCACTTCCTTCAGGAAAAAATGGTGAAACTGCCCTTTAAGCAGCTGAAAGAACATATAGAACTTGTGAAAAACAGATTCAAACCAATGACTTGATGATGGTGTGTTTAGTAATCAATTAATATTTGCTGCAGCTCAAGCTAAATGTCATGCTTTCAGCTGGTTTCTACAACAGGACACTGATCTTAGACAGACCTCAAAAATCTACCATGAACAAGCTGAAGCGTCTGTTCGAGCGCTCAGTCTCCTGCCTTGATCACAACTGGAGATTTGTGGGTACATGTTAAACGTGCTGCGTGTGCAAGACACAGTCTAAAGATAACTGTGGATGTTCTACATATTATGTGGAATTAAATGTACATATTTAATGTATGTTTGCTGCAGGGGTTTTACTGAGTGTGTATCTTTTACCGTCAACAAATGAATGCCTTTCCAAAATGATGCATACAGCTGTGATAGCTTCTCTGTTAAGTTCAGGTTGAAAGGAAGAGATTTATCAGCATTATAAAGGATATAGAGTTCAGCCTTGCACACTGTGGTTTGTTATTGCTGAGATCAGTCAGTCAGTCAGTCATCATCTACCGCTTTATCCTCTGCCAGAGGGTCGCGGGGGGTGCTGTGCCAATCTCAGCTACATCGGGCGATAGGCGGGGTACACCCTGGACAGATCGCCAGTCCATCGCAGGGCCACACACAGATAGAGACAAACAACCATTCACTCTCACACTCACTCCTATGGTCAATTTAGAGTGTTCAATTTACCTATCCCCACATTGCATGTTTTTGGACTGTGGGAGGAAGCCGGAGTACCCGGAGAGAACCCACGCACACACGGGGAGAACATGCAAACTCCATGCAGAAAGGCCCTTGTTCCAACCGGGGCTCGAACCCGGGTCTTCTCGCTGCAAGGCGAGAGTGCTAACCACTACACCACCGTGTGGCCCTATTGCTGAGATCAAGGAGGAAAAATCATCAGCAGCAGAGGTTGCTCTTAAAACCTCTATTGTTGATTTTACTTTGTTGTGAATATAGTGCTGAGCTTTCTTTGCATCTACCGCTACCAAATGTGCAGGAATAAGTCATCTTTTTAGGAAATCCTCTTTTTTGCTTTCTTATTAAGCGTTAAGATGAGAAGCTGTCTGTGCAGTTATTATGAAACAACAGCCAGGAGATTTATTTAGCCTATACTGTACCATGAAGACTGGAAACAAACTATAAATTCTACCTAAGAGCACTTCTGAGGTTCCACTAATTAACAGTTTTATCTCCTTTCCTTTTTAATCTGCACAGAGTTTAAACACCAACATGTGTTTTTTTTTTAGAGGTTTTACTGCTATGTCTTTGGCAGTATTTTCATAATGTGAAGTTGCCATGTGATTAGTGGAGAGTTTAGGAAGTTTCTGCACCCAACCAAGACACAATCCTGCTATAAATGTGACTGTCTGTGGAATTTTTAACTTTGGACAGAGCCAGGCTGGTATGGAAGCTACGTACAGTATGTCACGTAGCTTTAAATTTCTCATTGTGCATTTATAAGTCCTCATAAGTCCTTGTCATAGACCATATAGAAAAAAGTAAATGTAGTCTTACAGTTTCCTGGTTGAGGCCAACAATGAAGTAAGAGACTAGGTAAAATGAGGCTTCTCATTTGATTTATAGAATCAGTGATTGAGATTAAATGGTCTCAATCACTAGCTTCAGGACATCTTCGATAGCGCATGATGTCAGTTTTGTAAATTACGTTCCCATTTAGAGGAAAATAGCAGATAGGAGTGGACACCAGTGTGATTGACAGCTGGTATCGCTTTGTTGCAGGTGCATGATGTCTGTGAACATCAGGCTTCAAAAAGAGAGTTCAGATTCTGATGACATGAAGAGCTGCCCGGCGCAAAGATTTCATTCAAAGAACTATGGAAAAATAAATTTACGATCAGTGTTTGCACCTGATTCTGTTTACAGTCTGAACAGGAAGCTTCAGAGTCACTGAGATAAACCAGATGTTCATCTGATTCATCTGGGATTAACACACAAATACACACACACACAGAGAGGGAGAGAGAGAGAGAGCGAGAGAGGGGAGAATTTTAAGATGGAATCACAAACATGCATACACCACACCACATCTAGGTTACCCAGCAGGCTGTGCAGGATTTAATGGGACATGATTGGTTGATCCAGAGGGGGATTGTGGATTGCAATTATAATCCAAAGATAAGTGTGTGTGAGTGTATGAGTGTGTGTGTGTGTGTGTGTGTGTGTGTGTGTGTGTGTTCCAGCCCCTGGGAGTGACCCCTTTGCAACGGCTACCGGGCCGCTGCCGTTCCGCGTCCAGTGGAAATCCAGGGTCATGTTGTGGGAAACTAAATCTGTTTACACAGTCACATTATGGGGACTGTGTGTTCAGTTAGCATAACAGAGATTACCACTCGCATTCTTCTGAAAATCGACTGACAGTCAACTGAAATAATCCCCCTCCCACTGAAGTCTCTGACCTCTGACCCAGTGACTCCATGTGTCAGGATATCAGGATATACTCAAGTGGTGCATATTCTAGTATACACAGTGTATATATATATATATATATATATATATATATATATATATATATATATATATATATATATATATATACATATACATATACATATAGATGGACTATAAAGGCAAACAAACATAGACAGTATATGATACATGTGAAAACACCCACACACATTGTTTTTTTTATGTAAGCCCACAAACCTATGTGAAACGAGGAGCATCACCATGTTGTAATACACCATATAATTACAGATCACATCCTCGGGAGAAATGGCTTGTGCCAAATCCATAAAATGAACTTAACTTTGTCTCCATCCAAAAAAACTTTTTCACATCCAAATTAAAGGTGCCATAGAATGCTTGTATCACACATATATGTTAGTTATGGAGGCCTACTTACATATATTAACTTGTTTTCATGATTAAAAACCTCCTAATCGCTGCAAACGAGCCGATCAAAATATCTCCTCACTGACGCTCTCGTCAGCCGCGCTGTTTCAGACCAAAACCACACCCCTAGAATGTGGACTGTGTTGTGATTGGCCAGCCAACGAGAGCTTTCCCACTGTCCTGTGATTGGCCAGGTACCTGGAAGTGACGTAATAGATAGGCCAGCTCTCAGATACACAGCTCCCCCTCTGGCACGGTGGATGCTCTGCATCTCAGCAGCTACAACGAGAGTAGTTCTTCTTCTGCGGTTGAATGTACGCAACCGGATGTGCCCGGACTAGTGCCCGCACGGGAGGCGCTATGGTGGTGAGAGGAGTGGTGAGGATTTCTGATGACGACATCAAATTAAGGAAGTGCCGATCCGCTTCGCAGAGCCCAGGAAAACAATACAACACTATTTTCTCAGCAGTGGCTGAACTGTTTGTTCTGAAACTTTAGGGTTTCATAAACGAGGTAATGACGCAGATACACACACACACGCAGCGTTAATTGGAGCTTCCGGTCTATGTGGGCTTTAAGTGCTCAGTGCAAATCAACATCAGGGCAAACTTCACAACTCGTCTCGGCGCTTTGAGAAGCTACTCATGCCATATACACTGTTGTGAATGTGGCATAAATGGAAGCATTCAAATGGACTGATCTCATAAAAACAGTAATTGCCACTCCATTTAGAAAAAAAACTCATCAAGCAATTTATTGGCACCTATTAACACCTCCACCCTTTGCTCTCAAGAACAGTCTCAATTCACGGCAGTGAGTTCACTTTTCCACGCTTTTTCAACTACAGAATTCCAGCACGTTTTTTTGCTTTTCCATTAGCGATAGTACCTGGTATCTCAAGGTTCCAAGCGAGCTGAGCTGACACTAAATGTGACGTCAACGTCGGCTGCTGATTATACAGAGAGTGTCGTCACTGGAAGAGTGATGAGCGCGGCGTCAAACCGAACAATGCAGAACTGTAGATCAGATAAAAAGACTTAGAAGACACGCATTAATCTCAATATTTAACCAGAGGAGTCTGGTGTTTTTAGTGACTGAACGATTCTGTGAACACATCTTTTGAATTAACTGAGTCGAATGATTCAGCACACCAGCACACAAGTCACAAGTTTGTGTAATGTGAAAACGAACCAAACCATGTAGTTGAGCCATGCTGTGGAAAGTGCCAAATATGTTAAAATAAACAATTCCATCACATTCTGGTCCATTGTTATGTTCATTTAAGGTACAGTGTGTACAATTTAGCAACATTTATGGGTGAAGTTGCAGCTGAATATCCCTCACCTCACCCAGTGTTTTGGAGAACCTATGCAGTATTCAGTTAGTGTCAAAACTCAAAAGACGTTTAATTTGTCCATTGTGGGCTATTTTAAGAACATGGCGGTCTCCATATAGAGCTGAACTGGATCCCTACATAAATATAAAAGGGTCATTCAGGGGCATAAATATTTTATCTTCAATTTCTGCCAAATGAAAACAATTTCACCTGAATTTTACACACTGACAATTTAAATCTGTTTGCACTGACTTCTGCTTGGTGATTTGGTGCAAATGGAATTCAGCTATGGTATTTTTATTATTTATACTTGTGCTTTTACTGCTAATGTTAAAATGTCTGCCATGAAAAATGACTTACGCATGAACATGGTGTACGGGTGTTTCTAATATAGCGAGTGCAGAGTGTACAGTGATTTGGTTTCAGGTACACACGACAACCCAAATCCTCCTGAAGTCCACAAAAATCCCTAAAATGTAATAAAAATCCATCTGCAATATCCGGACTACGGCCGGTCAGACTCTGTCTCTCCCTCAGTGTCTGCTTTCCCTTTGAGACACCTCAACTAAACTACTATATTTCATCCAGAACCCAATATCTACAAAAATGCAAATCTAATAATATTTCTATCAACCTCAGGTTAATGGAGAAGGGAAGGTGGTAAACACAGTTTAATGCCTCCTTAGCATCAGCACATGCAACATCTCAACAGTGTTCACAGTGGAGGATAAGGTCTTGAGGCTGTGTCCAGAAAATATTAACCTGGCCCGAAAGACGAGAAGACCACTATGACATCACTTCCTTCTCAACATGCTGACTCATCAAACATTTAACAGTCGCCCCACTCAACTAATGGAAGAAGGAACACGAGACAAAGGCACAGAAATACACACCTTGAAAGACAGGTGGACACAGTGATTAGTTTTTACTCCCTAATTGTCTTTTGGACTCCAACCTAAAGCTGACAGTGGGACACCACAGAGGACGGGGGATGTACGGTATAGTGGGCAAAGTTGTGTCTTAGTTTCAATAAAACATTCCATATTTGTGTGACTTTGAGTTTGACATTTGTTTGCTTTTCCTGCCGGTGCACAGAAGGTGTCTTTCTGACGAAACGTCTGAGTCATATCAACACAAAGCTGAGCCACATCTGACAGCAAATCCTTTTATTTATGTCTCTGGCCTTGTGTGCACACATTGTGTCCTTTTTTCAGACCCAAAAACTCTACTATTTATTAGTTTCAGTGTGGACTGAGGACTTTCTGTGTTTAAAAAAACACAGAAATGCCAATGTGCAATATACATAGGTATGTTTGTATACAGTAAGTATATATTCACTTTAAAGTCAAAATCATTAGATTTTTGTAGCCTGAGTGTACCTTTACGGAGGACACAATTTTGGTGCCTATAGTTTCAACTGAAAGGACTTATTCTGATAAGTGAAGGCCACCAAAGTTACCTGGCACAGGTAGGAAAGAGAAGAGTGAGTAAAATCTCACCATTAGAGGTCGCTATTTCATATATGCTGTGTCATGTGAAAATAACACTTATTCCTTATACTGCTTACACCATATATGCTTGCATAGCTTGGTTTAAACATTCACACAAAACTGATTTATTCCCACACTAAACTGATTTAGAGAATCTTAACTTTTCAAGGCCCAGGGCCACATTTCTGCTTCCAGAAGCTCGTCTTTGTATGCTGCACAAGATAAGCTAATGACGTGACAAAGAGCTATATAAACTATGTCATTTTCTCCGTGCCTCAGAGCCATCTTGATCTGCCTCTGAGGTGTAGTTCATCTTGATTCTCTCTTTGCAAAGAAATAAACAGCGCTTCAACAAATCCATTTGATACTCAAGCTGTTTCTCTCATCTGACACCTTAATACAAACTTTTCCACAACACATTGGACCTTAAAATGTCCACAGACAACGTATACTTTTCAACCCAAATATCTGATCTTGCACTATAATATCCACTTGCAGTAAACACAGCATTATTACATTTTTCATGGATATTTTTAGACACTCACAGACACAGCTCTTGACAAAGATGAAGGAAGCACAGTCGTTAAATTAGTCTTTAACCTAAATCTCAACTGAAATGGTTTTGTTAAGTTTAAAAGTAAATAAAACATAGACATGGTAGATGGCGAGGGACATTATCGTCCGACTTTCTGCAGCCTCACTGGTTCATCTCCTACTTCCTGTAGCCTCCCAAGTGATGACAGTGTGTAATTGTGTGTATGTGTGTCAGTGCGACCTTCACAACCTCAGTGTGTGTGTACAATACTTCAGAGACGTGAATCGTACGGAAACACTTCATCACTGCTGCCCTATTTACACACACTTTGTCTTTCACACACTCATAGTCGACTTTTCCATCGCACACTCTGTCCTTTTACTACACACTTTCTTCATCCACCCTGCCCCACCCCCATCCCTCTGTTCTCCTCTCTTTCTCGATAATCACCCAATCACATTTCATTACAATCATCATTTCCACCTTGTCACATGATGGGAAATTAATTAAAACTTCCTGAAAACGCAAGGAGTAGGTGCAGACATCACACGCACACACGCACACACACATAGGTAGCTCCATAAATCACAGCAGACAGAATGGGAGTAATGAGGGGTGGCTCGCTGTTACTGCTGCGTACTGACGACTGCACCTTGTGCTGGTGAAGCGCACACACACACACACACACACACACACACACACACACACACACACACACACACACACACACACACACACACACACACACACACACTGTGATTCTCTGCAATAATAGACAGAAATATCTCTGAGGGAAAAGTACAGATGTTTTTCACGATTGCTAACACAAGTGGTATGTTTGAAGTGTCAGAAACCAAAGTGAACATCGGTGCTACCTACAGATTTAGATTCTACGGTCTGTGAGGTGAGGGGTCACTGTGGGCGGAGGTGGAGTGAACAGATGTGCAGCAGACAGTCACGCACACCCGAATGTGCCCAATTAAGGTAGAAACTACGGGTGTTATGACGTGGGGTTGGACAATAGTATATGCTTAACTAGTCAATATCAATGATTGTCACAATATGTGTCAGATGAATAGAAATGCGTTGTCTTTATACCTCGTTATGGAAAGAAATTGACAAACACTTTTAGTGATTCTTGGTATTATTCTGCCATAAGAATGTGAATAAGTGCATTTTCCATTAACATTGAAAACAATTCCCTCTGAGTTGCCTATGTAAGAATGACATGAGCATACTGAGGAAAAACACTGCACTCCCTGCACAGGAGTATTGATGTAATATTTATGTAATATTCACATCATTCCTTTTTTAAAAGTAAGTAAGTAAAGTTAATTTATAAACACCTTTTTACAAAACCCATGCAGAAGGAGAAACGAGCTGCATATTCACAAACGCTGCAGATTCTAAAGCACAAATGAAACGAAAAAACAAATGCAACGCGAGAAACGCACTGCAAAAGAAAAATGATGTGCAGAAAGCCGAAACACATGCATCAACAGAAACACGCCGCAAAAACAAAACGATGCAAAACCGAAAACACACACACACAAATCCCAAAACACCAGCAGGAGAGAGGGCCACCGTGACGTTTCACAGATGAAAATAACAGTGCTGTACAATCATAAGCAAGGAAAAATAAAAACACATACCACACACACAGTTGTCATACACAAATCATCACACCTACGTAAAAGCCTGTCTAAAAAGACAAGTTTTCAACTCCTTCTTAAAATAATCAACAGAGTCCATGTGTTCCATGACCGAAGGGCTGCTGCCTGGTAAGAACGTTCTCAGGGTCATCAAGAGTCTTTGATCTGATGACCTCGAGGAGCGTGCTGGCGAGTATACGGTAGAGTATAAGGAGATGGGAAATATAAGGTGGGGCTTGGCCGTGCAAAGCTCTAAAAGTTAAAACTAAAATCTTAAACTGAATTCCAAAATCAACTGGCAGCCAGTGAAGGGAAGCTAAAACCGGGGTAATGTGCTCCCTTAGCTTTGTCCCAGTTAAAAGCCTTAGTGCGATAAAAAAAGAGTAGTGATAAAGTTGTTAAGATGAGCTTACGGCACATGACTGCTGACACACACACACACACACACACAGCACAAACCACTGTTTCTTAATTACGTGTAATTCTTAATTATTACACGGGCTGGATATACTGTACAGTATGAGATTTACAGTTAGAATCAGGTGTACATTAAGGGTTAAGCATTTGGTCGTGTGGCCAAGCTTAGGGTAAGGGGCTAGGGAAAGCATTATGTCCATGAGTGTCCTCACTATGATAGCAATGAAACATGTGTTTGAGTATGTGTGTGTGTGTGTGCGTGCGCGTTCGTGTGTGCATGCGCAAGCGGTTGTGTGTGTGTTTCCTCTCAGTAGGTTTCCAAACTAATCTCTCCTGACGTAACAACATGCTGCTTCTCAATCTGCCCACTGCTGGAGTCCTGGCACACCCACACCCACACCCACATACACACACACACATACACAGTGTATCATGCGCTATAAATAGGTAAAATTGATTTGCTTGGAGGAGAACAGGAGAGAATTACAGTGGGACACATCTATCTTTGCTGTAAAACTGGACAGTGTAAACTAAGAGGCTGTGTAGACGAAGAACAATTGACATTTCATTAGTGTCCTTTAAGTCAGTCAATAGGCCATTTAGTCTGCTCTAAAGGTCTTTAGTAAAATCCACCAGCTTCTTAGAACAAGTTAGCAGAATCTAACAACTGGGAAATATCATCACATACTGTGTAACAGAAGCAGAGTGGTACAGTTAAACAGCAGGTTAATATATTCTTACATCCAACAGCTGTTTAATAATGTTGACCTGTATTACCTGTTATTACAGTTGTCATGTCTGTGGTGGATGTCAAATGTCAGAGGATAAAACTTCAAAACAAATCTACCTACAGGTAAAAAAAAAAAAAGGTGACTTGACTTGGTTAACATGCGTTAAACAGCGGGTTTGTCTCTCGGTGGCCCCTCCTCGGTCCTCACACAAAACTGGGTTAAAGTCCTTTTGTTGATTTATGAGCTGTGTAGCTGTAACACTATAGTCAGCAGTAACCGCAGTAGCAGCGTGAGCAAACACCTGCATGTACCTGCCTCCTTCACCACACACAGCATCTCTGCCTCCCTCCTCCTCCTTCTTCATCCATCCAGTGACTACACAGCGATGTAGTCTAACACCCAGTTAAAACCACCTGAAAGTCAGTTTGTTCCAGCTGCGGGTAGGTGTGCACCAACAGAGGTCACCTCCATCTGATGAGGTTCTTTCTTCCAATTTGACAATAATCTAAGTGTGAGTATGTCCTTGTCCGCCTCCCTCTTCTGCTTTAGTCAAGTTGATTAGTGTTTAAGAAGCACAAGACACTAAATTAAGATCCAAACACCCAAACAAAGACCAGCAGGACGAAGGAAAGAAGGAAGGAAGGAAGGAAGGAAATAAAGAGCTACAGAGGCAATAATAGAGGTAGAGAAAGAGATTATTTATTTTATGAATTTAAAAAAGCAAATAGAATAGAATAGAAAAGAAAAGAAATAGAAAAGAGGGTATATTTTGGGGGGAAATTGGAAAGAGAAAGGAAAAGGAAAGGAAAGGAAAGGAAAGGAAAGGAAAGGAAAGGAAAGGAAAGGAAGGGAAAGGAATGAAAAGGAAATGTGAAACACACATAGAGCTTGTCATTATGTCACCTATGTGAAAATGAACATCTCAGAGAGAAAGAGTGCTAGATGATTCACACTGGTGTGTGTGTGTGTGTGTGTGTGTGTGTGGCATGTGTGTGAGAGAGAAAGAGAGAGAGCACAATTTGTTACTATAGGACATTTTCTGACAAAAACACTGACTTCGTCAGGACCAGTAATCCTCATAGAGACCAAATCCTGGTCCTACTAATAATCATTTCTGAGGAATTGGTTACGTTTCAGGCTAAGATTTGTATTGTAGTTAAGTAAAGGTTAGGCATTAACTGGTTATAGTTAAGGGTAGGATAGGAATAAGGCTTATTTAAGACTGTCCAAATGAAAGGAAGTGGTAATGGAAGTCAATGTGGTGTCCTAACAAGAATAGCTACGGCAAACTGTGTGCGTGTGTGTGTGTATGTGTGTGTGTGTAGGCTTTGTAGTGGATTATCTGACAACAATGAAGCATGATAAATGCACAGACAAGATTACACTGTCTGCCTGTCTGTATTTCAGCCCTGTATTATACATATCTCGTTTGTTTTGATGTGAATTAATCAATGAGGCAGTAACAATCAACACTACGACAAGACCTCATTACTAGCACCATTACCTGGCCACAAGACAATCACAGCACAACTGTTGTGTTTGTAGTTTCCTGATGAAGGAAAATGCTCATCGATTATGTCTTCTTCAACTTCTTCAAGACTGAGAGCATGTGCCTTGAATAAATTGTTTGGATAAATGAGTGAATGTAAATGTGAAAATACATTTAAGTTAAACCCTGCATTCAATGTAAAGGCACGGCAGTATTCAAATACATTGCCACCTCTTAATCTATTTTGGTGGCTTGAGTTATGTGCTACACAGGCCACAGTGAAAGCACATAATAAAATGAATTAAGGATAAATCCATTTAGCTGGTCCAGTTTCAGGGTCAAGGGGTACATTAGCATTGGCATCGGTAAAAACTTACTGTGACATGTCAAAATGTCTGCAATGGGAAAAGGGCCTCTATTTTATATACTTTTAATTTACAACAATTATAACAAAGTATAAAGAAGCATAATCTTGAGGTGAAACGCCTCATTATTTGTACCTCATATTAGGACTTTAGTAAATGTACTTGGTGTTATTTCCACTACTGAATCAGCTTAAAATGTATGATACATTGGCATAGATGTATCTACACAAACATAAAGTACATATACATATACATATATATATATATATATAAATAAAAATGTATATATACCAGTAAAATGTCTAGCTCCGCAGTGACAAGCACAGAAATGCTGCACAAGCACTGCTACAAAACACTGGACATAATACCATGATATAACACTTGCACCTGCCAGATTTCAGAAAATCTATAGATTTTCTTTTAATAAAAAGTGGATATTTAGCTAATAATATTGGTAATGGATAATAATACTACTACTAATAATAATAATAATAACAACAATAATAATATGCTGGACTTTTGCTCATGTTTTAGTATTTTTATAGCTATTTATAATCTGAAAACTTCAATCTGACTATAATATACAGTACAATATATTATACATTTTACTGGACATAAACTTTTAATACATTAATTTCAAGTAACTACATCAACTTGAATGAAGTAATTTGACTTGTGGTATGCATCTCTGTCGAAACATAACGGAGAAAATCACTAAATCAAGTTTAAACAGGGCTAAATGATTTGTGTAAAACATGTAAGTGTGATTTTTCTGACAAATATTGTGACATAACTTAAGTCAGGCCTCAAGCCTGAAGTGTGGTTAGAGTTACCACAGCTGGAGCATTACCATGAGACACCATCAACATATTAACTCATAAATCTAAAGCAAGGATGAGAACTTAAAGACATGAATTGTTTCTAAAATTTAAATTAAAAAGATCAACAGTCAAAAATAGAATGATGAAGTAGCTGATTTGTCAGATTTCAAATGCTTATTTCTACTTGAACATTATTGATTGATCAGCTCTAATTAAAACAATTTACATCAAATAGTTGTAATCCCACCTCAAGTGTTTTCACTGACAGCAAGAATACACCATAAACTATATAACAGTACATTTACAGTAAATGACTGGCTCATTCAAGATACTGTACTTTGACAGTGTGTTACTGCATCATTTTATAGTAAATTACTGTATTTCACTCATTTCTGTGCAGCTTTAATGTCACATAAGTTATGTCATATAGAGATCTAGCAGTTTCAATAATGTATCTGACAAATGAAGACAGAAATTTAGTTTATCACGGTGATTCAGCAGCATTTTCATAAATAAATACTGTATTTATACAGTTTCAATATTTTTTCTACATTGTACATTCATTCATTAGATGTGGAAAATGCACGTTTATCATTTATTACCTTTATATTGACTGTTTTTGCTGTTTAGAATCATACATTTCCCTGTTGTGGGACTAAGACAGGAATATCTTATTGTGAAAATCACACTTTGGAGGGCATTCCTGTAATGACTACACCTGTAGTAATTTCACACACACACACACACACAAACATTAATATCACAGTTAAATCCTGTGTAATCCTGGAGATAATCATTTACAATGTGGTGTCTATAAATGAAAGAGTGACTTTTCCTCCTGGATGACAGAGGCAGCTCTAAAAGTGATCCGGATAAAAAAGCAGCGGACGGACAGACAGGCAGACAGACAGACAGACAGACGCTCACGGACTCTGTTTCATATCTTTCAACTAACAAAGACTCACAAAACAGAGAGAAGTAAGAGGAAGAGGAGTGAAAACAACAGGAGGAAGGTGACTTACCAGAGGTGATGGACAGACGGATGAAGAAAGTAGAAAGAGTCCCGCTGCTGCTGCTGCTGCTGCTCTGATGCGCTGAACTCCGCAGCTGCCGATCATTAATCAATAATAGTCAATATTGTGAGCGAGCCTGAGTCTCCGGTCTGTCTGTGAGTCCGCGTGGGAGTTTGATTCATCAGTCATCGATCATCATCGATCGTCGTCCACCTCTCAGGTCATCACTGTCCGGTCACTCCGTGTGTGTGTGTGTGTGTGTGAGTGAGCAGCGGAGAGCCGCGCGCCCTGCGCCGCACAGAGCCGAGCGGCGGGACTGCGCATGCGCTACACTCAAACCTTACACACACACACGCACACACGGGCGAGAGGGAGAGAGAGAGAGAGAGAGAGAGACTTAAATTACTTTCAATAAAAGTAAAAGAATCACAGTTATGTGCGTGTGCATGTGTGTGTGTGTGTGTGTGTGTGTGTGCACGCGCGCGTGTGCGAGAGAGAACAGCAGGTGCTGGTTGATTTGCTTCCAGTTTTGTTGTTGTTGGCAAAAGCGGACAAAAATCTATTTAAGAAAAGTAAATAATGGCTGACACACACACACACACACAGGTTTGTGCTGCTATCCTTTTAAGGACACTTCAATTGACCTTCATTCATTTGGACAGCCCAACCAAAGTGTTATTCCTTACCTTAAACATAACCAGTTGACCATAACCAGTTGACCATAACCCTAACCTCAATCTAACCACATGTATATCCCAACATTAACAAGAACCTATAAAAATGACCTGGTTTCCAGGAGGACAACTGGTCCTGACATGATCAGTGTTTATGCCAGAAAAAGTAGAAGGGGTCCTACAGAGGTAACACACACACACACAATAAGTACGTTCCTTCTCTCTCTGTATTTACTGTCAACTCACCTGTCCCCGCTGTCAGGAGGTGTCAGGTGAAAGGATCATTTCTGCTAGAATCACACACATGAAAGTAAAGAGTTCTCCACTGACGAGCAGCACACCTGATTCAGGAGCAAGATTATAATAGTTTTCATTAGTTTTTGGTTTTATTTAGTTTTGACGTTATGTTTTTAAAATGAGTTAGTTTTGCCAGGTGCAAGATTCAAAAAGGTCATCATAAGTATTGTGTCATAAAAACCCATCAAAAGATGACATTTTAAAAATGTATTAGGACAGATGAACGACCATCCCTGAATCAAATATAGCAATCTACGAGAAAATGTGCATAATACTGCTGAGGTTGGATGTGTGCAGTTAGACAAGAGATTAAAGACTACGGAAAAAACATGAGCAAAATATAAAAAAAAACAATTGAGGACTAGAGATTTGATCCACTTACATGAACATTACATTACATGTCATTTAGCAGACGCTTTTATCCAAAGCGACTTACAATGGAATCAAGTACAATTAGCCAGGGGTGGAATCGAACTTGCGACCATGATGCCTTTCGTACACAAGGTAGGGTCTTAACCACTGAACCAACTCAACCCAATGAACTACATAACAAATGTTATGTTTAACTTGCATAGACTTATGTCCCACATTGTGAGCAGAAAGAAGAGAAGAGAAAAAATAAATACACTTCATATGAACCCAAGTTCGTCACTTTTGGTTAACAATAATAACCTGGTTCAGGAGGGTTCTTCTGGTCAACAGTGATGATGATGATGAAGATGATGATGATGATGATGATGATGATGGGAGGGAGCTCTGATTAGACTCATGTCTTTCTGACAGACACCAACTCCTCCTGTAAGACACAAAAACAATGGCTACATTTTGCTGTATTTTTGGGGTGAAGTCTCTTTGCAGTTCTTTCGACTCATGTTGTTTTCATGTTGTATCCTCGTGAGGTTGTTTTGTTGTGAGAGACGTACACAACAGTTTGTACCTCAGACAAAACAGGCACTAAATCAGCTATGAAGACAGACGGGCAGAAGGTGAAATCATGCCAAAGAGCTGAGGCATTTCACACTGCTGCTCTGAAGGAGACGCCACTCCCGTCTGTGTCTGTGTCTCCGAGCTCAGCTCACAGACTAGTGTCCAGGTTTCTTTCTTCAGGTATTGTCTTAAAATTTGAAAAAGGCCAACATGAAGACACACAGTCGAGACAACCAGTTGGTGTCATTTCTGACACGTAGGTGTCTTGTGTGCCTTGTGTGTATGTGGCTGGTGAGTGTATTTTATGTGTTTATATTAAAATCCACAGCATGAAATGTGGATTCATCTGCAACTGAAAACAGTCTCCATCAGCTAATGCACTGTTTTCTTCTGGTGTTCTAGTGTTTCAACAAATGACTGAGCTGTAAATAATAATTTGTCCAAGATGATACATCGACAAATATTATTTAACCAATATGTTGGTGTATGGTGTAGGTTTGCGCGGTGTGTTCATTATCACCTAATATTTGTGTTTGAACAACTGTCAGTTACCCACATGCTCTTGCTTGGCCTTGCTGCCGTTTCCCAGAGTTCCTTGCAGCTCCCAGGTCCCAGTGGGTCTGTTCCTCCATTTGCTGCCGCAGCAGACCAATCTGACTCCTTTGCTCCTCAGGACATCCAGCCAATCGCAAACCAGCACTGCAGCGACCCACTTACACACTAACACACACGCACACACGCACGCACACATTTACGTGGGCACATTGTCCCTTCTCACCTTGAACGTCACATCAAGGTTGTACAAAGATACAACAGCATGTGTGTATAGCTGTACAGACGTATGTATAGATGTATAGATAGACAGACAGACAGACAGACAGACAGACAGACAGACAGATAGATAGATAGATAGATAGATAGATTTTGATGCAATGCTTCATTTTCAGGAGGAAGTAAGGAAGGAAACACCAATACAGACCTGATATTATGTATAGACATTGAAAAAATACAAAAATACTATAGTAATGTAGTTGTTCATTTGAAATGTGTTGATTGATATACACTGAATTTGTGTATCGTACGAACCTTGATAGATACAATCAATTTAATAAATAACTGTGATCCATCCATCCATCTTCTACCACTTTGTCCTCCACATGAGGGTCGTGGGGGGAGCTGTGCCAATCTCAGCTGACATATGGCGATTAATAATTGTGATATTATTAAATAAAAGATTGTTCTCTCTCCAGACAAAGAGTTAATTCGCAGAGTGAGTGTTTGGATTTAAAGCTATAGTCAGGGTCATTAAAACCGGTGAGAGTCTGTGTCTGTCCAAATGCACCATCTCCTCTAAGCTTCAGTAATTAACGCGGTAGACTCATTTGTACCAGTGGGGTCACCACACAGAGTCATAATACTCCAGTGTTGTGTTAAAAGCTGAGTCTATGTCCAGATGTTTCCCACTGCATCCTCGCTGGCTGGGGTCCGAGTTTGGATCAGGCTGGGTTCAGGTTCTGTCAACCAGGAAACAGACACCAGCACTGAACCGTCTGTAAAACAGTGTTTAGTCATTTTTACACTTCAGTGCAGGTCATTTAGGCAGAGGAAACTACAGGAGGCTGTAATTAGGAAGAGCAGGAGCTGAAAATGTGTCCCATATACAAATAAGCCAATTACATTTTTAAAGGAGGGATTTTAGACTGTGAAGAATTCACAATATATTTTTGTGAAGGTGGTGTAAACAGCACTGCAGTCACAGAATCACTGGTTCATGAATTATGGGCGAATGCGCACAAAACTCTTTTGTTTCATGTCAGTCGCGGCACAGATGTTTGATGTGTCGTGAAACAGTGAGGTGATAATGGAGGAGAAGAGACATTTAGTTCACTTAAATATCACTGATCACAGGGTCGCGTGGAGAAAGCAGCCAGGTGTGACGGCAAAGTTCAGACACTGTTGCTCCTGTTGGAGAGATGAAAGTCACTGCACTGTTGACATCAGCATATTCTGAGCCAACACCGCGAGGGGAGGTGTTTACAGTAAACAAAGATACAGAAACATACAAAAGAATTTATGGAAACAAACCTTTCGTTTTTCAGCCAAAGTTACGAAACTTCACAAATTTCAATATTGTTTTGTGAAGTGGATTTTTCACAAGCTGCAGCCCAAGGTTGTTGTAATAGCCGATCTAAATGATTTAATTACTAATAATAAATGAATGAATTGCCATTTATAAATTGGGATGTTCACAACGTCCAAATCATTTCAACTTAAACACAACATACTGTTGAATAGAGAAGATTTTCAGTGTATTGTTGCTTCCACTTTTGTTATTGTTCCTTAAGTCACGTCATGTTATTGAGATGAAACAGGATGGATTTCAGTGGATTAACAGTAGCAGTAAATTCTCTGTGTGCGTCGACAGAGCTTGTCATTTACACGGCAGAATGATGTCACCATGCGTGTTTGAATATTTGAAACAGCTGCTTCCATCTGTGCAAAGTGCTTGAAAAGTCAGGATGTGTGGGTAAAACATGCAATAGATGTCAAATATTTTCATTTGAATCTGTACACAACAGAGGAACAGTTTTATGGTTTTAAATAACTAAATATCTAAGCTGCAGCAGTGATATCATAAGTATGAGTTGTAACATTTCACTGGAGTGCTCATGAGAGGGAGTGACATAAGCCACAGATGCAAGTAGACATGGTGGAGGCAGAGATCAAGTTTGAATGAATCATATTTCACCAAAATATAAATTCAGGTTCTTCACAACAACACTCCTGCCAGTTTTGACAAAAGGACATTTACTGTTTCATTTTATGCTTCTATTTCTCTCCAAAAATGACCTTTTATTTTTTTGGCTTTCGTGTAATTGTCTTGTGTAAAACTCTTTGTGGTTTGATACTTACACTGCACACATATAGGGTCGAAGACGTCGTGTTAGCCCGACATTGACAGTGATATGCTGCAGCAGTGGACCTCAAAAGACGCAGCCATCTATCAAGAAAGCAACAGTC
The DNA here is from genome assembly GCF_958295425.1 of Solea solea. NCBI lineage: Eukaryota > Metazoa > Chordata > Actinopteri > Pleuronectiformes > Soleidae > Solea > Solea solea. The sequence goes on along the minus strand of NC_081135.1, from coordinate 20,574,073 downwards.
TGTGTCAGAACAGTGTTCTGGTTTGAACTGCATGTTTGCTGTAGTCAGTGTAATGTAGTCACACTGGGAGCTGTTATAGGACCATGGGTGATTGGACTTTTGGATGTTTTTAAGGAAATATCCACAGCCACCTCTTCCAGCCATAATCAAGGGCACTGTGGAGATGGTTGGGTCCAATACATTCTTGGGGGCAGTGAATGACAGAAACTTGTCGCATAACCTCAACCTCATAACTAAAATGCAAAATAGGACAAAATAAATAAATAATTGTTGTAAAGCAGCTCTCACTTTCATAAATATATGATAGACAAGTTTTGCAGAAAGCCTGGTTGATTCTGTCTAGTTGTGATCATGCACATGTGGAATAATTCATTCTACTTTCCTTGGCCAATTAATGTTATTATTCTGCACTATTCTTGATGGCAGTGTGTTTACTATTTTCTGCTGTGCTGTAACTTTGTTTATTAGGTTAAATGTGTTTCTTTAATTGATTTTTGTATTGCTTTTTTTTATACCACTAACTGTAAGATGAATTTCCCCTTGAGGGACAATAAAGCTCTGGACTGAACGGAGATTAGACAAAGATCTGCATAATCGCTGCAACTAACAAACTGAACTGGGTATTGTGTAGAAGAACAGATGCTGACCTTATTGCCTCCAATGATCGATGACGGCCTAACCAGATGTGAATCAGTGTCTTCTTGGTAAAAGAGACTTTGTGGGGACTAACATCCACCCTGGGGATTTGCTGGAACTATAATGCAATGTTAAATATCATGAATACGTCCAGATAGTGAATATGAACCTAAATCTATTGACAGTAGTTAGCTTAGCGAAAGCCTTGGTTCAGGGGTAATTACACAATTAATCTATAATCTGTTTCTTGGCTGAGTGCGAAAACCTCATGAATTCACAGCAACCAACAAACAAACACAAAGGCACATAAATCCCTTTAAAATGACAGATTAACATCTTTCAATAGGCTTCTTGTACATATCTTGCTAATTATAAAGCTGAGCCCTTTCCTCTTTCCCAACTTTAAGATAAACTAAGCAAACCCTCTGCTGGCTCCAAATTTCATATCAAGTGTATCGATCTTCTCATTTTATCACTAATCCTTTTGTTAATTAGATGAATGATGAAGAGCTGGAAACATTCAAAACACAAATTAAAAAACATCTAAATCAACTTTAATTTTTTTTTTCTTATTTCATCAACAAAACAATTAGGAATACAAAATATAGACAGAAAGAAGGAAAGAAATGAATGGGTCCCAAACAGCAGAGCGACATGATGGGGTCAGGGAGGGTGTGACAGAAGGAAAAGATTGACTTTTCGTCAGACATCTGTCCATCACTGCTTCTTCAAGATGGAGAGATGAGTTTTATTTCCTCCTCCTCTCGTGTCTTTCCCTGTTCCTGTCGGTGTTCTCTTTATTCCTCTCTCTGTCCCCATCTTTCTTCTCATCATATTCTCTTTCCCTCGCTCGTTCTCGCTCTCTGTCCCTCCCTCTGTCTAGCTCTTTCTCCCTCTCTCCGTCTCTTTGCCTGCTTTGAACGTCTGTTTTTTGTCTCCTCTCGACCTCTCTTGGCGGCTCCTCGTCGTCGGCGGCTCTTTTGTCTCGTCTGCTACGGTGGGTTCCCTCACGTGAACGCTCGTGGTCATCGGCCTCACGTGAACGCTCACGCGGCACACGTGCACGCTCGTGGTCATCGGCCTCACGTGCACGCTCACGCGGCACACGTGCACGCTCGTGGTCATCGGCCTCATGTGCACGCTCACGCGGCACACGTGCACGCTCGTGGTCATCGGCCTCACGCGCACGCTCGTGGTCACCGGCCTCACGCGCACGCTCACGTGGCACACGTGCACGCTCGTGGTCATCGGCCTCACGTGCACGCTCACGCGGCACACGTGCACGCTCGTGGTCATCAGCCTCACGTGCACGCTCCTGTATCTCATGTGCACGTCCACGCTCCTGTGCCTCATGTGCATGCTCACGCTCCTCATGTGCACGGCTCTTCCCGTGCTTCCTCGCCCGCTTCTCAACGTCGTCTTCCTCGTCTTTGTTGTTCTTGTGTTTGCTTTGCTTCTTGTCATTGGCCTTGCCCTTTTTCTTCTTGTCCTTCTCCTGCTTCTTCTTCTTGGTCTTCTTCATCTCCACACTTCTTTTCTCTTCTCCTTTTCTCCTCTTCTTCTTCCTGTGTTTGGCATCCGAGTCTGGAGAACAAAAGGAACAATTACTTATCTTTACCTTCACACTATTCTGCCCATTTCTATTTAAACAGATTTTGTTTTTATTTATTTCAATACCAGCTTGGACATTTGGTCTGGTCTACATTTCTCTACATGCTACTCTATTTTTCATCTGGTCTACTCACGTCAGGGCCTTTATTTCCCCAAGACAAATATCAAAAGGAAATATGGACGTACCTGAGCTGCTGCTGCTGCTGGAGGAAGAGTCAGAGTCCGAAGAGTCTGACTCACTGGAGGAGTCCGAGGACGAGGAATCAGATGAGGAGGATGAAGACGACGACGACGAGGAGTCAGAGGATTCCACTTCCTGGTTCTGCGTCATGATCATCTTTGGAGCATTCTTCAAATGTTCCCTCAGCTCGTCACTACGAGAGTGAAAAAATTGTGTGGACTATGTTTACATTTACACAGTGAGACAACACATAGGCAACCATGCAATTCATTTTTATTTAAATGAAACAACAGGATTAAAACAATCAGACTTTCTTTTTTAGCAACTTAACGTGCTTCTTAAGACTGATAGCTGGTTTGTTTATCTATACTTCTGGGTTCCAAATGTTAAATGAGGGAAATATTACACTAGCCAAACAGACATTATGCTCTTTTGTTTGTCCACTGGCTTATGACCATTTGTAAGTGTCACTTACGTCAGCCCTCCCAGTCCGATGGAGGTGAAGAAGTTGATGGCAAAGCGTGTGTTTCTGGGATTATCACGAGGAAACAGACCTTCAAAGAACGGCTGCAGTGTCCTGAACACACACACAAAGGAGTTACACTTTCATTTAAGCTTGCGTTGTTTGTATGTTGCATTTTATTCTTCAGTTCAATCATCATCATGTCATCGTGTGTCTGTTCATACTGGTCTTTGAGCCTCTGGTTGAGTCTGGGGAGGCCCATGTAGGCACAAAGCTCCTGGAAAAGGATCTTCACAAAGATTCTGCTGGACGATGTTGTGGTTTCCTCGCTCATCCTGATACACTCCAACACCTGGTGGACAGTCACAGGACACAGCAGACAAAGGTAGAGATAAGGTGACTATGAGAGGACATGATTGTTAACACTGTTGGGAGTAGATTGAGAGTGTGTCCGTCCTTACACTCCAGGGAACAGAGTCTGTGTAGAGCAGGTGAGCAAACAGTCGGGCCACGTTCCTCAGTTTGTTGGTCTCCAGTCGGTGAATTGTTTCGTACTGCTCCATGAAAATCCCCTCAAAACTCTCCATGTACTCCTTCTTCAGCAGACAGAACCTCTGCATGCACACACACAAATTTGTTTTTATATCCTAGTGAGAATTCCTCATAGAAGTAATGCATTCCCTAACACCTTACTGTAACCTAAACCCAATTCTAAACCTAAAACCAGGTCTTAACCCTGAAAAACTATTTTAAAGTTGTGGGGCCGAGACAAAATGTCCCCACAAAGATTTAACACCAGATTTTGGCACAAATACTTAGTGGAATAGTTCAAATGACTAACTAACTAACTAACTAACTAACTAAATAAGTAAGTAAGTAAATAAAACCATTTGATCAGATTTATGGAGTGCATAAAGACACAGAAAAATAGTGTTGCCCCCAAGGGTTTAAGAAAGCGCTGATAGAATAATATTGTGATAAACTGTATCGACTCTGGCAAGCTCTGTTTCAATAAGGAAATATTATTGACAGTGACAGTTAGCAGCAGGCTTTTTTTACCATTTCACTCACTCCCCTCATTTCACTCTCAGTGGACAAAAGAAAAACGGTATATAGTTGTGTTTATGACTTGTCTTTTAAATTAGAGTGTTATCATGTTTTCTTAATCATTTGGGCAAACCAATCCCTTACAGTAAGCCCCTTAACTCACTAGGTTTTTAAAGACAGCGTGTGTGTGTGTGTGTGTGTGTGTGTGTCTCACCCCGGCCAGAAGACCAAAGAACTTCTCATAGGTCCTCTGTTGAGCGCAGCAGTCCAGGATCATGTTACACAGCTCCTTCTGCTCACACAACCAAAAAACACATGTGTCGGTAATACAGGGGATCACAGACATCTAAACAAAACATTTACACATCAAAGCTTAATGAATATGTGACGACACATCCAACATTCATATCATATCAGTCACATGTCTGCCTATACATCGTCCATGATAAACATTAGTTCTTAACCACATTCAATCAATCTTGCTGCCTTTAATCCTGATGCCGTCTGATTTTATGTCACTGTGACATAAAATATCACATAAAATGTGATATTTGTATTTTGCCTTTTTTGTATTGTCTCAAACTTTTCCAATTGTAAAGGACTTTATCTCAACTCCTATAATATAATAGAAAAGGCTGGTCAGTTATGAATTTTGTGTGATTCAAAGAAAGCATGTTTTTACTTCAAACACCTCAGTCAGTTCAGTATGTTTGAGGCCGAGGTTCTAAGAAAAATATATCTAAGGATAAACATCCTCAAAGTGTGTTTATGTGTGTTTGAGCACATTCCAGCTGTTGTGTTGAGTGATTCATTCCTGATGCGGATGAAACACTGGCTGAGAAGGTCATTAGATCTGACCTCTCTCACACACAAACACACGCGGAGAGTCTCCATGTTGCGATTGTTTTCATACATCAGCAGTTCACAGAGAGTTTAAGTTCAGGTACAGAGTGATAAGTGGAGGACAGGTGTCACCAAAGGCTACATGTGTTTGGACTGATGTCTATGTTTACTGTGCAGTCACATGAAGGTTCTGGGGGACAAGGCCTACATCAGTTGTTTGGCCCACACAGTCATGAGAAGTGTAACATTGCTGGTAAATGTCCAACTAGAACAATCTAAGTTGCTGTTTAATTTTTAAAAATGCTGAATTCATTTGTGGTTTCTTAATTTAAATACAGTGAAATATGGAAAAAGTTTGGGAGATCAGAAAATGGAAGTTATCACACTAATAGGCAACTACAGTGGCAACTATCAGCTGTGACAAACAATATGTCTCCATGCACAGCTGAGAACAGACCACACCATTTAATTGGACAACTAGTATTACTAGTATTAGCCATTTTCCAGTCAACCTTTTGGGTCACAGACAAAAACACGGAAAAAAACTTAACTGACGGCGAGTTGGCATCGTGTCAAGACATTCTGTGTCTTCCTACCATCTATGAACTTTACAACTTTCATTATTTAAGCTGGCAAAGCGTAAACTCCTCATCAGTTAAAAAATGTACCAGCCTAGACTTCACAATGATTCACTTGCTGTTTGTCTTTTTCTATGAAGAGAGTAGGAAATGGGAAACAAACAGAGTGCCTAAGCCAGGTTGATTACAACTGGACATATACATGATTTGCTTTTTCCTAATCAGGTTTGAGATTTGAAGGCGCACTTCCTCTTCTCCATGTATAATAATCACACAACAAAAACGCGGTCTGTGAAAAAGGCCTGCATATTTCCTTTGTTCATCCTTTCTCTTAGAAATACAACTGATAGTCATACCAATTAAGTTCAGGAGCAATGAGCAGCATCAGTAAACGTAGAAGTGGGGATAAAATTATAATAACGACGGCCATATCTAAAGAGACTAACCAGGCACAAAGCCAGGAGTCCCTCTATGTAGAAACTGATGCTTTCTAGTTTTTAGTTTAAAAACCATAGAGATCGAAAGACACAAGACACAAAACCACCACACAGATATAAAACCAGAAGCGCAGATATAAAAAGGCTACACTTAAATATATGAGGACTGTTATCTCTGAGGAAGTGTGAGGTTTTAACTAATCTGTACCAGGTCCTGTCATAACCCACTCCAGTTTGAACTGATCACATCTGACGGTGACAATTTTCATTTTATCAGACATAAGCCTGAAACAATACGCTGGGTGTATTGACAAAGAGAAATGCAAACACATAAACTAGAGGTCCTCATAAAGATGCAAAAAGCATTTCTGTCACATAGTGTTTGCCCCCACCCCACCAAACCATATTTAACTGCAACTGTCAGAGCCTTGAAAAAAAAATTGTTACCATTACACAACTTGACTTTAACACCACACAAATGCACAGACACAGAAAAATCTGGGGTAACAGTGCCACCTCCTGGTCAGCAATGAGCTTGAATAACATCGGGACATAAAAAAAATACAAAATTAAACAGATAATGTAATGTTGTTGTGTTATAATAATCATCTATGGAAGTGTGAAGAATAGATATGCATTTTTAAAGATTAAAATGTTTATATTAATAAGAAAACATCAATGCAAAGAACATATAAAGAATAAAATGGTTTAATACACTATCTGAAATTTTTCATATCCATTTGCAGAACTTCTAGTATTGATGACTTCATATTAAATGACCATTGCCCTATTTTTCTAGATTAAGGAACACCATCATTCTATTAGCATAATGTTTTCATAATCTGGAAATCATGAAAGACTGAGCCTTTGGATTTACCGTCAGTCAAGAAAGCGAATGAAAACAAACTCAGTCCTCTGAAGGGGAAATAAATTCACATTTGCCATGATTAATGTGTGTTGTGTCGCTGAAGCAGCCTTTCATGTCAGCCAAGTGTGTGTTTTTGTGTGTGTGCTTATTCTCACCGTTTGGCTATCAGGAAAGTCCATCTTAATCAGCTTGTGGGCACACTCCTCAAAGTCCAAACTACAGGAACAGACACACAGTCACTGTGAATTCTTCTTCAATTAAACTATTACTAAAGTAGGCCATACACACACACACACACACACACACACACACTTTTAAATACTAGTCCAAGTCCAATATAGCAGGAGCTGTAAATAACTGACAACATCCTGTGAGACAACGGAGTCACTGCTCACCAAGGGTGCATTTTAAAAGCATTGCTGTGTGTAAATACCTGGACTGTATAGCAAGGTAGATGGTTCTTCTGAAAGCGACCAGGTTGACTTCTGTTTTGTCAAAGATGGTGACCTTCTCATCTGAGGGAAACACACAGAAGAAGACATAAATAATGATGGACCATGCTTTAGTTTGGCTGATGGATCATGTTAAAAAAACATTTGTATCATCACCAGTGACTCACACTTTTTGTTTATAATAACCAGTGACTTAACTATAACATCATTAAGGGTGGTTAAAAACAGGCACTGCTTAAAAAACAATGTATGGAAGAAGCCAGAGGTGTTTTATCTGAGGAGCTTGAGGGTCACAGCTGTTGAGATCCTACAAGACTAATTGATTATTAGCACCACATTTCCCCCACAGCAACTTTGCTGCTTGATAGGTGTGAGCAGCGCTCGACAGTACGAGTCTTTTACTCACACGTGATTAAAAATAGATGTGTGCGACTAGTTAAGTATATTTAGTCGCACACTCGAAAGCCATTCTTTCAATCCGTTGGCAGCTCTGCCCATTAACGCGTTTATGGGGAAAAAAGGGAAAAAAGACAGCGTCAAGCCCTGTGTGACAACAAAAGAACAGAACTTGTCACACATGTCTGTGTGTAACCTGTACTTCAATAATTGATTCATCTGGATTCAGCTTCATCTGGAGGATGGAGGTTCAGCGTTTATTTCAGAGACGACAAAGTCTGGTTTGACAAACTACTTTCGCCCAAGTATAAAAAGATACATTGAAAGTGCTTCATGTTTTCTGAAAAGCAGAGTAATACTTGGTAATAAATAAATAAAAATCAAAATTAGTGATCCTTTTTCTCACCTTCATCCACCGCCTCATTCTCATCGTTTTCGTCTTCATCTTCATCGCTGCCATCTCCATCCTCCCCAGAATCGCTGCTGCCCTCATCCAGGATATCTATGAGGAAGAGGTGGCAGGTGGTTAGTAAGACTGTGAAGGAGGTGACGGCTGAACTGAACACAGTGTGATAATTAAATTAAGATTCTAACCTTTTTTAATGGTTTTGTATTTCTCTTCATTGTCCTGGAAGTCTGGATCCAACTTAAACACATCTGAATAAACACAGACATACATTTGAGATAAACTGCACACACTTACCACTGCAAAGACAGTGATGATAAAGGGTCAACCCCCACCCCACCAGATCTTACTAAGTTGTTCCTCAGCAAGGTACTCGTCCTCCAGTGGAAGCATGTGGGTGAACTGGTCGTCCTCGTCCACCAGGTCCAAGCCATCAGGAATCACTGGATGATCTTTGAAACCGTCTTTTCTGATAGCAAACATCACCTCAATCATGTACTGGACTCTCTTATCGATGGTCGACTCATGGAGGACGTTCCTGAGACGCTCAAATATAGCTGAAAAGAAAAACACTAAATTAGATATTTCTCTGATCAACTGATATTTAACTATTCAGATATTGAGACTAGAAAAGGTTTGGCGATACTATTTATTAATGGAGGCCACATCTCGCCTCACAATCCAAACTAGAGCGGGTCTGGACTGCCTCTCCAAACACAACACTGGATTTTAAGTCTGAGAGGAGCTCTCCCCTAATTCATAGAAAACTATGAAATTCCAAAGTTTTTGTAGAAAATACAAGGTGATGAATTCTGTGCAGTAATCTCTCAAACACACTCAACCTATTGCTAAAAAGTTAACACTCAGCTCATTATGACGTTTCAAAGTAGCTTGATCTGTCGTTCATAAAATGAATAACCAAAGAGAGAAAGTTAAGGACAAAGCAAAAGAAATGGTAGAAGTTAATGGAGTTTACCATTGATTCCTCTGGGGGAGACCTCGGTCAATTTGAGTCCACACTCTTTCAGGAAAGAGATGGCAACCTCCACGCTGTCATCATTCGGTCGCTCCAGCAGCAGAGTGAGCATCTCAAGACACAAAACCTCATGAGCCTAAGGATGAGAGACACAGCAGCAAACAAAAGAGGGGAGAAGAGAGAGAGGGAGACCATTAGAGCAAAGTATCAACATTCAAACACTTCATTGGTATTAAAGTTATATGGCACAACATACCACGTTTTGATTGATGAGGTGAGCAACAAATTTTGAGGCGGTCAGGCACTGTTGCTGGAAAACAAAAGACAGACTGGTGTTAATACATCAGGGACAATAACACTGCAAATCTCCCAACATAATATATCAGGAAATGGAAAAACAGGTACAACTTGTAGTCTAATCCAGTGCTTCCTGTATTGTCAGAAGGCTAAGCTCAAATCTACTTGTCCATAAATGTGGTTATTTACCTATAAACCATTTGAATTTGGCAAAGTGGTAAGTAACAATTTTTCCAGTTGTGTGACTAAGTCAGAAAAGATATGTTTTATCATTTAACACAGACATAAAATAAAGCTCATATTCTTTAAGTTTAACAACACTTTAATGCATTAGGATGAAACTTAACCTTTGCAGCATGCGCACAACACTGAAACACTGAGGACCATAAAAAAATGTATGATCTACTATTGCAGTGCTTGCGTTGACTGTTGTGCTTCTAAAAAAACACCTATTAATGTTTATTTGTGACTTGGGACTGAAAAACCATCCATTATGCTGTCAGGAACTTTCTGTATATTCTATGATCCACAAATGAACCGTGTTTTCAACTATTTCAATCAATCAGCACCTGTCAGCACAATTTATTCCTCTGATTATCAGACAGATGTGTCAGCTAATTGGAAAAAAACAGTCAGACAAGTACCTTGAGGTTGCGGCGGTAGCTCCTCCTGAAGGTCAGGATGAGGCGCTTCAAGATTAGCTCTCCAATCTGAGGGAACTTGGAGTTGATAATGGCAACGAGGGCAGCATAGACATGAGTGAAGATCGGAGATGCAGCCTGAGCCTGCAGCACCGAGCGAGATAGCAAACCCCTAACAGACACATGAGAAGACGGTTACATAGACAACACATGACCTCCTAAAAGTGAGAACATCCATAAATCCGCTTCCATTTAAAAACACCCACATTTTGCACAAGACATGCTCTCATTAGTAATACTTTCTGAAACAACTGCAGAGGGGAGAATGTGCTTTGTGCTACTTGAATTAACTTTTTTTTTAGGAGTGATATTACTTCTGATTATGAAGCTGAAATGCTTGTATGGATGCAGACAGTTTTTGGTTGAAAATGTAGCCCTTTTCTCTTTTGTGGGGCACAAGAAAACCAATTCAACATAATGAGCCACACTAGTTTGAAATGTTTGAAAAAGACAACAAAGCCAAGCTATACGTTACTTAAGAATAATTCAGTTGATTTTTAGATTTTTGTAATATTAGAATACTGTTTTGATAGTTACCTTCCCCTGACAACGTTCTCCTGCAGCAACTCCTGGATGATCATGACAATGTTGGACACATTGATTTTGTTGATCAAACCATTGATTGATTTCTTCAGAGCCTCCCAGCTCATCCTCTGATAGGCCAAACTACACAGGAGCAACAACAACCATGGAAAAAATTACTAGGCTATAAAGAAGTTGAGATATTGTGAAGACTCAGATCTACATTAAGAACAGATTTGATCTGAGTTGAGTTAAGTCACTAAATCTGATAAACTCTCACTCACCTGTTCTTGTCTGTGATTTGCTGCTGCATCAAACGTAGCTTGGCGGGTGGAATGTAGGCTCCACCAGTTCTTGTCAAGATGGGGTCAATCTCCTCTTTCTTTATCTTTGCCGGAGGCTCTTCTGCTGCCACCGGCTCCTTGTCTGTCGAAGAGGGAGGTGAGCGCCCACGCCTCCTGTGATCTGACTCTGCATCCCGATAGGGCCGTCTGTTAAAACGCCCATTCCTGTCATCACGGTGATCATCATAACGATCTCTGTGCAGATCAGAGGAAAGTGAGAATAGACCACATAAGATGTTAGCAATGTTTACATGGACATAATAATGGGAATAAAAGTCTGATCAGAATATTAATGCCTAATGTAAACAATCTGAATACATCCCACTAGGAAAGAAATTTAATTCTGATAGAGAGGCGGTTTGCCTTATTGCGTTATTGAGATCAGTGTTCATGTAATAGTTGTTTTGATCATGTCCACCTGGTTTGGGTTATCACACGTTTATCCTCTGTAAATGTGGCAGAATCTCGGCTTTTGATGTTGCTGGTAATTTATTAAAAATGGCAGGAGTGGGAGCAAAAAACTGGCCCGGAACTGATGCAGTTTTCTTAACAGAGACTTAAACTCGTCAAAACGTTATAGGGCAGTAAAGTAAGTACACTAAAAAGTACATGGATTGATGTCGTCCTGCCATCTCTTTCCATTTATCGAACACAGCAGCACTATGAATTTTTTTTTTTTTTCAATTTTAATCAACTATTGTTTCCGTCTACCTGGCATAGCGTCCTCTGTCATAGCGCTCCCTGTCCCGCTCTCTCTCTTTAGATCTGGATCTGTCTCTTCCTCTGGACCTGGATCTGTCTCTTCCTCTGGACCTGGATCTGTCTCTTCCTCTGGACCTGGATCTGTCTCCATCTCTTCCTCCGGACCTGGACCTGTCTCTTCCCCGGGACCTGGACCCGTCTCGTTCTTTGGAACCAGATCTGCCTCGTTCTTTGGATCCAGACCCACCTTGTTCTTTGGACCTAGACCTGGATCTGTCTTGTTCTCGGGATGTGGACTTTGATCTATCTTTTGACCTGGATTTGGATCTAGATCTGTCTCGCTCTATTGACTTGGATCTGTCTTGCTCTTTGGACCCGGATCTCTGAAAAAAAAAAAAAAAATTAAAATCCTTACATTACAAATATTAAAATCAGCGGGGCCAATAAAAGCAGAATGCATCCAGACATATGAGCTAAAATCAAAAAAAATTATTTCTCATAATATAGCTGAACCAAAACTAATCCATCTAACAAATTCTGTTAAAGCAGGATCATTGCCACTGATATTGTATGATTTTTATCACTTTCACAAATGTAAGCATTAAGGTTTCTCCTTTATATTTTTTAAACCATGAACCTCACCGCAAACCCCATATTTGTACATGAAAACCTTCATCTTAATTAAAAACATAAAATGCCAATAACATCCTTATTAGCGCTAACTTACTTTGATCTGGGCCACGCTGCTCCTAATCTTCCTCAGAGCTCCGTTGTGTTCATCATCTTCATCACTACTACTGCCACTGGTGCTGTCTGAGCTGCTCGAGGCTGAGCTCCTGGAGGAGCTGCGGGCTGCAGGACTGGCCTGTGGCCTATCTTGGGGGCTTCTCTCAGTCGAGTCAGTCACTGATGGTCTCTCTTCTGAAGCCAATGACATAAAGATGAATATTAGAATCACAGGAACTTGTACTTTTACTCCAACATTGTGAGGGGGGAACCTTGGGAACAACAGTGGTTTGAGTGAGACGATTACAAAGAGAAAATGTGTATGAAGGTTTCTGTCTTCCATCACTCCTTCTCCTTGATGATAGCTGCTCATTAGGCCTGATGACTCAAATGGAACTTGGAAGGGATCATGCAGAGGTGCGTTTGTACAAACATTAAGTAGTGACAGTGGGTTTTACTCACCATTTTGGTCTTTGGTCACATTACTGGGACTTTCAATTCTGTCTGGAGAGTCCATACCTTTAAACACATCCATATTAGCTTGATTATTATGTGTTCTGTGCAAATCAAAGATTTTCTCAAGACAGTAAATTCTGTTTTACTGACAAAAACATTTTAAAACATATGAAGTGAAGTGCAAACATTTCACACAAACCAAGAGCATGTTCAGAACTATAAATGCATGAATGAATAAATGGATGGAGATTAACAATCTATTCACAACACACACCTTTCTTCTCTTCCTTAACATAACTTTTCTTTATCTCATGATTTTAACTCAAAACAAGTGAGGTGTTTACTTCCTAGACTCAGTTGCCAGTTCACAACTGATGAGACAACTGGAGTTTTGATGGATCACTCCAGCACATTTATGTGACCAGCTTGTGAAATCATATTAGATTTGTATTTGCTTTTCTTCATATATTGCCCTTTAAAAAATGCTTTTGCACATTTATGCAAACTTAAATTCTACTATGAGCTAAACTTTTTCCCAAAAACGTTTTCAAGACCTGTGCAAGCACCCTGTTTAAGTCACAACTATGTTTACTGTTTTCATGAATAAGTAGTTGGTCCAGTCAACAAAGCATTAGTTTCCCAGACAACAATTTTACATATTAGATGTAGATAGAGGACATACATTTGTCCTCTATCTATACAGTTTATGAATAAATGATAAATGAATTATATTTCTACTATACCTTCTATGATGATTCACTGTTTTTAAAACAATACATTAATCTTGATGATAGACTACTGGATCTATTTAATGGATCCATTAATTCGGTGAGTGGATATATATGTATATATACATGTATAATTAAGTATTATGTAAATGTGCCTCAGGTGGTGTTTGTAACTTTAATGTGAAGTTCAATGTGGAGTTAAAATGGCGATTTTCATTTTATTGGCTTACTATTATAAAGCAGAAAAAAAATAATCTACCGCAGTAAAATTGTTCATCCAAACCTACGTTTTATCGCCATGTGTGTTTGGATCTAACGTTAGCTGTGATGCTATTGCTACATTTACTCCACTAACTAACCTGACACCTATTTCGATTAGAGGAGTGAAAGAAAACAGACGGCGTTTGTTTCGAGTAACTCTTTCTTGGCCAACATTTTGTTCAAGGTTTTAATAACATTATCTTACCGTTCTGCTCCCTAAATGTTCGAGCCTTCGATAAATCGGTGTCGTTTTCGTGGCGGAAAACTTCCTACAGTGCTTCCGGGTCATGTCTCTATGTTTAAATGGCGGCTGTTTCTTTTGGTTGCGTCGTCCTCTTGTGGTCAGTATTATCACTACACCATTGTCAAACCATAGGCGTAGGGGACCCACTTTTATAGACTATAAATAACGAGAGAATGTGTGTATTCAATGGCTTTTCTACATCACTTAATATTATTTAGTAAAGTAAACAAGACATTTCCAAGAGATGTAATTCATTTTTTCAGTTTATGCATTATTTAAAACATATATGCACATAAATCTTGAGTTAAAATTTAAAAAAATTATTATTTATCTGGCAACCCCCATAAACGTCATGGGGTATCAAACAGGGGGTATCAAACACAAATGACCTGTGGGCAAACTAGCATCTAGTCTGGTAAAGAGGGGGCTGTGAAGAGGAGAAAAAAGTAGGGGAAAACTGTTCAGTACCAGAATTTCAAAGTAAAGTGCTCATTTGGATATGTTATGATACTTCACATTGAAAACATATTTATGATGCAAAATTAATCTATTATACAAATAAATCTAAAACTAAAGGGTCACTTTGAAATATACAGGTTTTTTTTTTTTTTTTTTTTTTTTACTAATTTCCAGAGAAAAATGTGTTACTTGATCATCAGACAGTGGATCTGAGAGACATGTCTCATTCCCACAGCAACAGAGGAAGTTGGGATTGAAAAAATAAAATTATTAATAATAATAATAATAATAATAATAATAATAATAATAAACAAATTTAATACAACTCTGTAATAGAATGTGCATTAAACAAACACAGCAGCATCATAATTGTTTTAAGTTTACTCTTCATTTGACCAAGTGGAAAAAATGGGGTGAAACAGCCCTTAAGTGAATAACGTTGACATGTAATACATTTGTATGTGTATATGTAAAATGTTGAGTGTAATACATTTAATAATAGAATAGAATAGAAATACTTTATTCATCCTCGAGGGGACATTGTTTTAACATAGCAGCAATACAATACAAAAAAATATTTTGAAATGTAAAATGTACAAAAGTGAGAAAAAATTGTGCAATAATTAAAGAATGACATAAAGGAGTGCATGGCATAACGGATCTCATGAAGGGACAATGAGCAGTTGTGCAAATGGGCAGTCAGTTCTTTACAGAGAGTTATTGTAAGTCCTGATGGCTGATGGCAGGAATGACTTCCTGAATCTGTCCTTGTGACAGCTGCGCTGTCTGAATCTCTTGGAGAATGTGCTCTCCTGGGCCTGGAGGCTGTGGTGGAGAGGATGATCAGGGTTATCCATGACCATGACGGAAAGCAGTGGCCTTCTTTATCAATTTGTTGAGTTTATTAGTTTCATCGGCTCCAATGCTGCTCCCCTAGCACACCACAGCAAAGAACAGTGCGCTGGCCACAACGGACTGGTAAAATAACTCCAACATCTCGCTGCATACATCAAAGGATCGCAGCCTCCTCAGAAAGAAGAGCCTGCTCATCCCCTTCCTGTACACAGCGCTGGTGTTAGCCTTCCAGTCCAGTCTGTTGTTCAGCATCACACCTAGGAATTTGTAATCCTCCACCATCTCATGTCCTCCCCCAGCACCCTCAATGGTTGTGGAGCTGTCCTCTTCCTCATGAAGTCCACCACCATCTCCTTGGTCTTGGTCACATTCAGAATCAGGTGGTTCTCACTGGCCCACCTCACAAAATCAGCTACCAAACTCCAAAAGAATGACATGAGGGAGGTGTGGTCCGGAATGAATACCATCACTGGATTTAATGTGAAGGAGAAACCGACAGAGGGCTCTATCGAGAGGGCTAATCAGCTGAACCTCTTCTTCAACAGGTTCAGCTCACAGTCTTCCACACAGCCCCCTGCTGCTTCCCCCACACATCACACCAACCTCCCTCCCCCCCTGCCTCTACCTCTCCCCCCTCTGCCCCCCCTGGAGAACCGCTTGGACATTGTATCACCTCCCCCCCACCTCTCCACCTCTCCCCCACCACCTTCTCCCCCCCCCTCTCCGTGACAACCACCCAGGTCAGAAGACAGCTGGAGAGACTGCAGCAGAACAAGGCTGCAGGCCCGGACGGTCTTAGCCCCAGGCTACTGAGGGCTTGTGCTACCCAGCTGGCTGTGATCCTGCAGCACCTCTTCAACCTGAGCCTCCAACAGGGGATGGTCCCAGCGCTGTGGAAGACATCATGCCTGGTTCCTGTCCCCAAGACAAAGTCATCAGCATCTTGTGAACCCGGGGACTACCGCCCAGTGGCTCTAACGTCCCATGTGATGAAGGTGCTGGAGCGGCTGGTCTTGGCTCACCTCAGACCGCAGGTAAAGTCCTCGCTGGACCCACTTCAATTTGCTTATCAGCCCAACCTGGGGGTGGATGACGCCCTCATCTATCTGCTGCATCGAGCTCAGTCTCACCTGGATGGTGCTGGAGGCACTGTGAGAATCACTTTCTTTGATTTCTCCAGTGCTTTCAACACCATCCAGCCACTGTTACTGGGAGAGAAGTTGCAGGTGGTGGGGTGGACACGCCCACCATCTCCTGGATCACTGACTACCTGACAGGCAGACCACAGTTTGTCCGACTGGGTTGTGGTTTGTCTGATGTGGTGGTTAGCGATGTAGGAGCCCCACAGGGAACTGTGCTGTCCCCCTTCCTGTTCACCATATACACCTCAGACTTTAAATATGACTCTGTATCATGCCATCTGCAGAAGTTCTCTGATGACTCTGCGGTGGTGGGGTGTATGAGGGATGGACAGGAGGGGGAGTACAGGACAGTGGTATCTGACTTCGTGAAGTGGGCCAGTGAGAACCACCTGATTCTGAATGTGACCAAGACCAAGGAGATGGTGGTGGACTTCAGGAGGAAGAGGACAGCTCCACAACCTTTGAGAGTACTGGGGGAGGACATTGAGATGGTGGAGGAATACAAATTCCTTGGTGTGAGGCTGAACAACAGACTGGACTGGAAGGCTAACACCGGTGCTGTGTACAGGAAGGGGATGAGCAGGCTCTTCTTTCTGAGGAGGCTGCGATCGTTTGATGTATGCAGCAAGATGTTGGAGTTATTTTACGAGTCTGTTGTGGCCAGTGCACTGTTCTTTGCTGTGGTGTGCTGGGGGAGCAGCATTGGAGCCGGTGAAACTAACAAACTCAACAAACTGATAAAGAAGGCCGGCTCCATCATCGGCTGCAAACAGGACACCGTGGAAACGGTGGTGGAGAGGAGGATGCTGAATAAACTTTTTTCCATCATGGATAACACCGATCATCCTCTCCACCACATCCTCCAGGCCCAGGAGAGCACATTCTCCAAGAGATTCAGACAGCTCCGCTGTCACAAGGACAGATTCAGGAAGTCATTCCTGCAATCAGCCATCAAAACTTACAACAACTCTCTGTAATAGTACAAAAAAAAATAATGCTCATTTGCACAATGCACATTTTCTACAGTATGACATTGCACTCCATTATGCTACTCCTTTATTATTGCACTTTTTTTTCTCACTGTTGCACATTTTACATTTTTTGTTTATAATATTTGTTTGTATTGCTGCTATGTTAAAACAATTTCCCCTTGGGGATGAATAAAGTATTTCTATTCTATTCTATTCTATTCTACCACTGTCCTGTACTCCCCCTCCTGTCCATCCCTTATACACCCCACCACTGCAGAGTCATCGGAGAACTTCTAAGAATGTAAAAAATATTACTAGCAAATATATTTAGTATTATAGTCCGTCTATATTCCATCACCTTACACGCCATGTTTGAGGGAAGATGAGGTCGCAGGCCATGTTTTCACTATAACAATGATAGCAAGTGGAGGACTGCATGTAATCAATTGGGAGGAGGGTGCATATTTGACCCTTCTGCCTTAGAAAAAAACGTTTTGTATGTACTTTAGACAAGGGCCTTACTTTACTAAGGTCACCATTTTGCCCTGCTGTGTTTCTACAGTAGATTAGGTGGACAAACCAGTCAGAGCATGTGTTTTGCATAATGGAAGAGGAAGCTTGCCAAGCAAACAAAGAAAAACACCTCCTGTCTGGCATGTGAAGGCCACTGTAGGAAAAGGAAGGAGTGAGTGGGATAGTCCTCCATTTGTTACAATCTGCAGTGTCACCATTAGGTGCCACCAGTTCTTACTCACTGGACCTTTAACATGGCCCTTTGCATGGCAGATATTTTGACAGCTCATATGAGGAAAAGCACATGTGTGAAAGTGATGATAGAGTTCCACCTAACTGAAGAGAGTGTTATCAGTGACACCAGTGCTTTTCCTGCTAGAACATGTCAAAATGGTTGCTGTGGAAAAAACTGGGAAAGCGAGAAGTTACGAGGCAGTAAAAAAGATGCACAAGATGTTATATTAAATTAAATTTTATACAAACAAAAATTAAAAAAATGTACAGTGCTGTGCAAAATACTTTGTATCCATCATTTAATACCATCCAGGTGATGTCTGTTTAGTCCCAAAATTAATTTTGCAACATGACGACGACTACAGAAAAATAGCACACCATAAAAGAGGTAGCACTCGTGTGTACTGAAAATAAATACTTCTTTATTATTCTCATCTCTACAGAGTGATCCCTCCCTGCATCCCACTGACATCGGTACAAAACACACATCACTATAACAGGCATCAATAGAAATTAATAGACACCAACAGTCAAACAGTTAAGTGTAATTAAAAGTGTGTGAAGGATCCTTGATCAGTATAAAAATATAAAGAAGAGGAGAAAAGCATGACGAGCCTCTGAGCTCACAGTGAGTGTTTGTCCAACACAGGTGAAACACAGGTGAAAAACATGGCAAAAAACAAAAAAGGTTTTCTACAAACACAAAGTCAATAAACGATGAAGAGAATCGAAGATCAAAGGTCAAAAATACCTAATTATTTGAAGAATTCACATGATTTAAAGTTCACATTTAGCTTTCGTGGTGACACCTAAGCCAAACCCACATGCTGAATAAACTCTCCAGATTATAGTAAGTGGACCTTTGATGGTGATTTTCTTCATATTGCTCCCATAGATCAATGAATGAACACTAATGTACATAAAGTTCAGCTTTCAGTAGACAATATCAAAATACCTAAAGTGAGTCTGTGTGAATGTTTTTTTTGCAGAATCATTATTCCTTAAAAAATAATTTAAAAAAAGGGGGGACTGATGGGACAATTACACTCAGCTAGAGCGTGTGCCAAGTGTGTAACCTCAGCTACTGAGACTTTCCTGTCGTCAGTAACTGTCCATACATACATTTTGAGTGACCACACATACAGCACACACATGGTTGATGGTGAGTGATTGATTATTGACTGTTCGAGTCTATGTGAAAAGTGAAGAAAATCTTAGTTTCTATTGTATTAGACTTGCAGGTAGACTGTTTGCGTTTAAGTGGTAGAGGACAATCACATCTGAAATGTTAGCAGTGATTAAGTGATCATTTATTAACCATAATCTTTGTCATTAGGAAAATACCATGTTTGTATTATTGCACAGAATTGTCATCAGACAGCGTGAAGCTAACATGCTCACACCGCTAATATTTCTCTCTCATTACTCTTTGTTTGGTCATTATATCATCATCGCCACCATCACTATGACAACTTGCCAAGACCTGCTGCAGCCATTAAGCATCCTTTTGACCTCTAAGGCTGACCTCCACTCTGACCTCACACACTAATCTCATCACCTGCTTGTTTACAACCAATAAGTTTCAAAAGGTGAAGTATCTAACATTTGGGAGGGTTTACTGGCAGAAATAGAAAATGCTACCTATTAATATGTGTGTACAAGTGGCTGCCATCTTGCTCAATCTTGTCATTAGTTCTACATCAGCTGGACCACACAAACATACCAGTGTGTGCGTTTCACGTTTTTGTAAATTAGGAAGAGAAGCACACTTGGGAAAGGTGAGTGGAGGAGTTGTTGCAATATGCATATATCATACACACTGGACCTTTAAAGGAACTGTCACACATAAAAAAAAAAATAGATATCAGGATTCGTTAAGCCTAGCTTAGCAAAATGACTGGAAGTTGGGGGGAAAATACAGCCTCCAATAACACTGTCTGATGTACTGTGCATGTACAGTCTTGTTTACAGGTTTGGAGATAGAAATGTAGGAGGGAAATATTGTAGCAGCAGTTAGCAATGGAGTTAGTGTTAGCTAACCCTGCTGAGGGTGTGAGTGAACCTCGTGTGTACCGACTTTTTCCAAAAGACAACCTCAGTTTAAAATGTTCCTTGTTTTTTTTTTTACACTGTATAACAGTGCTGTGATCACATCAGAGAAAACATGGATATTGACAGAACCAGCTGTGAAGGAGATGATGGTGGTGGTGATGATGATAATGAGGGAATGTTGACCAATGCACAATGATAATTAATTGCTCACTTTAAATCTAAAATCTAATCTAAACACCGGTCCTGTGAAGCTGAAATGTGCGTGGAATGAGTAACTTTCAAAAATAACAGCACTCAGTTTGAGCCTCAACAGACAGAAGGGAATGACACGCATTAAATGCACGAGTGCACAGATTAAAAGAAAATAATCCACCGGTGCGCTTTCTCCCTGATGATCGACATCGTTGTTATTATTATTATGAATGTTATTTATTATTATTATTTATTTGTGGTTGAGCTGTATTATGTGGGAAAAATACCAGGACATCTTCAGGAGTGGGATTAGCAGCGGTGTTAATGGCAGCAGTATAGATAGCAGTGGTAGCAGTTGTAGTCATAGCATTAGTGGCAGTGGTCGCAGTTTTAGGCCTGGTTTTTACGAAGGCTCACAACAGTTTAGAAAAAGAAAATCAGTTGTGGGAAACAGAAACACATTCTTGATGGCTCACAGCAAATGATGGAGCAGGAGACATGAAGGGGCTGGCCCAGATTAGCGTTCCCAGCATGCATCATGGACAGTGTAAACGTCCTCCATAGTTTTCTGTCTGAGGCTTCGTCCTCCACCTCTTACCAAGGACCGTGCTCGATAAGAGCAGAGCGGGCTACGAGTGAGGTGGGCGGGGGCTCATCACATGTAAGTGTTCATTTTAGCATCAGTGTTACAGACATACAGTGTTACAGACAAATAGTGTTCCACGCAGACAGTGTTACTCGGCTTTACAGTGTTATAGACAGACAGTGGTGCTGCTCAGGCTGAAGGCCAAAATAGCAGTGCTCTACTGTTGCAATGACTATAGAGGGTGTTGACTGACGGGCAGGGGCGATTCCCGCGTTGAAACGGCAGCCAGCAACTCACTTAAGATCTCCCGCCGGACCTCCTCTGCTACGCTTTCTCGAATCTGGAAAACATAGACAGAGGCAATAAAGCACTTGCGTGAGGTAATGGTACACCTGAGATTCTTGTTTCTTATTCGTTTTTGACACACAAAAAAAGCTGAAGTTTGAAACAGAGCAGCCTGCATCTATGAAGAAGCTCAGATAACCAGTGCTAAACACTAGACAGATAATAACTATCCATTTAAGTTAAGCCATTGTCAAAAGAGACCACAAAAGGTTTCAGAAGTAAATGTGGTCGTTCAGCAGTTTGACAATATAAATACTTATTGTCCCCACCCATTTGTAGTGTCACTGTATGCATACAAATACTCCTTCAGTCAGGTCTGACAATGTTGCTGGACAGAGCAGATTTTCAGATGAAGGACGCAGCATACAAATAATGTTAATGTAATAAGTGTTTCTGTTCACAAAGGCCAAACAGAACATCAAAAATGAACAAATAGTAAACACTGCGGCTTTAACTATTACATAAAAGTGCTAACACACTGTTACCTCTCTGATGAGCTGCTGAAGATTCTCCGACCCGACTCCACCTGTTGGTCTGTCCTTGGGAGCTTTCCCCTCTTCCTCTCTTCCTCCCTCCATCTTCTCCACCTCCTCTTGCTGTGTGTGTGTTATGGCTCGAGGTGGAGGGACAGGTGTAATGTTGATTGATGCCCGGTACACCCCTTGTCCCTGTTCTCCGTCTCTTCCACCCCCTAGAACTGGACTGGACAATCGGGAGGAGATGGTGGTGGAGGGAGTGTGACCATCATAGCTGAGCTCTGATTGGAGGAAATCCTGCTCTCTGAGGAGGTCTGACATCTGGACAGACAGGAAGCGATTGATAACTTAGATATTTAGCATTGTTAGCTTACTAACTTATGTAAGTTTGCATATGTGTGAGTGTGTGTGCTGACCGGCTCCATGGCTCTTAGTGCAGAGGCGGTGGACAGACTGTCAACACTGCTGTCTCTGTGGAGACCCTGAGGAGGTGAGCAGGACAAACAGCATTACTTAAGTGTACAATTTGTAACTTGTAAATTTAAAAGCACAATATCGTGTTTGCAATGTTACCATTATAAACATGAATGTGTTTATTTAATATCATTGTTCAGTACAAGTGTAAAGTGGGAGGCAACAAGCCTCCTTTGCAGGTGTTGAGACCTAGATATAAATGTTATCATTTAAGTTTGCATTTTAATATATTTTAATAATTCAGAGGCCAGTGACGCTTCTTGAGCTTTATTTTCATTTAGCTGGTATTTAATATTTTTTTTTAACTAAGGTCAGAAGTTTGTGTGATGTCATCAGCCAGCGCCAGAGAGGTGTGTTGTTTTGTTGATGCATGTGTGCCGCAAATCTGTGTATGGCTTGTCATAAAACAAAACGGATTTAGAACCGGGAAAATAATAAAGTTGCCAAACTGTGAGACGGAGTCGTGTCTAATTAAGAGTGCAACACAGGGACTGTTTTTAAAAAACGGTTTGAAACTAACCTAAGTTTGTTGTGCAGTGCTAAAATCTGGCTGTCACATGCACAGCAGTATATCAATGTGCGCAAATGGAAATTTGCAATGGAAATCATTTGACTGTGAAAGATGGATATATCCTGTGTTTTGTGTGCATACTATGTAGTGTTAGGGTTGAGTGTACTGCATGAACCGTACACTGTGCACATGTTTATACTAGAAATACCCTGTGTTGTGTCAGTCTGTCTTCCAGCTGTTGTTCCAACTCCTGCAGTTGCTCTCTAACGGCTGATCTTAGAGAGTGAAGTTGCTCCACCTCCAACCTGGACACATAAACGTGCAACAGGTTTGATTTCTATCACAGTACGACATATGAACACAGTTCAGGTTACTGTAAGACATGGGTCTGTTTGCTGTTATGAGTCACCTGTCAGCAGGGCTCAGGTGTTTGTAGACCTGAGCTTGCTGTCGAATGATTGACATCTCCAGATCCATCATCTGACTGCGGAACAAGTTCAGACTCCACCTCTTGTGCTGAAACTCTGCCAAAGACTGAAAAAACAGAAAGATGTGGCATGATGTCTACTTGACCCTATATATGATCTAAAATGACTCAACTGCAGAAACTATCAATGTCTAATTTCAACCACAATTTTACATACACCATTCACTAATGAAAATGAATAGGGTGATGAGGGATGACAGTTACCTGTTGACTGGAAACAGCAGATGGGTGCTCACTCAATGTGTCTGGAGTGTTGGCTCGGTTCTAGATGGAGAGGACATACATTTAATATAATATTCAGTTTTGACAAAAGACACACAAACAAAACAGATAGACAGATGGCCATATATTATTACAAATAAACATTGATGTTAGTTGGATTGGAATCAGAAATAAAGGTCAGTGGCAAAATTCTAAACACAAAATGTCCATACTAAACTTCACCACAGCTTTGGGGAAAATGCTTAATGTCTGTTTGCTCTCTTGCCTGGAACTAGAGCTTTATGCTAAATATGAAGCTACTACCTTCAGCTAACTAAATAACCACACCTGAGAAGTTAAATTACCATGCTGTTATATTTCATGCATTTTCTCTGAGGAAAACCAAAAAAGTGTAAACGTGTAAAAGTGTAAAAACAACAAAGCACTGTTTTTTTTTTTACACTGTTTATAACCGGGGGAGGAATTATTAGCTACATCTTGCATTCCCTTTCAGAATTACCTCCATCATACAGCAAACATTTTCTGCCTGTTTACAACCTTTATGATTGTCTGACTGCTGGTGTTGAGATAATAAGCAAAAACATGGACATCAAATTTGTAATACATTAATTTTTATTTTAAAGGATCACAACCCCTAGATTACACCTAAAATAATCTAGGTGAATTTCAGGTGATTCATAATTGATGTTTTTTGGTTGATATGAATGACTCGGATCTCTTTTTTCGGGGCTGTGTGGACACAGAAACATTTTCAAATTAGATCTGTGTCACTTCAGACTTTGTGTCCACACGTGTGCTTTTTCAAGGCAGTCGTGTTCAGAAGCAAGACACTTGCAGTTATAATTGGATCTGAATATAGCCAAAGATTGACTAACCTGACTCAGACTCTGAACGGTTCCTCTGATATCATGCAGAACTTTCCTTAGCTGCATCTCGGTGTTGGATGGGCCATGGCTGTGTCCCAGACCTGGAGCAACGGGAGGAGGGAACCCTGGGTGGAGGCTGTTGCCTTGGTCTAAAGGTGAGGCCAAGCCTGGGAGGAAGCCTGGAGCAGGGGGAGCAAGACTTTGGTGGAATCCATGCTGTGGGGGCACCAGTGGATAAGGGGTGGCAGAGTGGGGGAATGCTGGGTGGGGGGTTGTATTGTAGCCAGGGTAAGCAAAGTAAGGTGAAGCAAACTGTGAGCCATGAGGTGAGGTATGGTATGGTGACTGATGACTGAATGTATGGTTATAGCCCTGGTGGTGTATTATGGGAGTATCGGGATGCAGACTACCTAGATTGATGTGTTGAGGAGCGATGGAAGAACCGGGCTGATGTAAATTGGAGAGGCTACTGTGCAAAGGGGCAGTGGGAGTTGCGGGCTGGTGGAGACTGCTCAAACTAGAATGGTGGCTCATTGAATGACTGTAGGGGTGATGAAGGTTGGGTAGACTGGCATATGGCTGAAGAGGATAATACAGAGGAGGGTTCACAGTAAAGGGGTATGGGCTAGGATTATGGCTAGGACTAGGACTAGGATGTGGGCTCGGGTTTACATATTGAGTAGTAGGAGTAGGATTTGAATAAGGGAACATCATCTGCCCTTGATTCCAACTTTGTTGGTTTTGGTTGGTGCAAATGTTATTTTGGAAGTGGCCTGGAGGCTGCTGATGGGATGAGAGATCTGGGATGCTTTGAGTGCTCCAGCAGTGGGAAGGGCCACTTGGTGACCAATCAGGGGGAGGACTGGAGCTGTTTAGGGAGCAGGATGACCTCAACAGGTAGCGTGGAATGGGTTTCGGTGGGATAGAGGCATCTGTGTTTAGCCTCGGGGCTTGGTTGTTGGAGCTGGTTGATAAAGCAGGATTTATGACCAAAGTAGACAGACAGTTAGTTTGACCATCATCTGTCTCCTTCTCTACCTCTTCCACTTCCTTGTCCTTTCCATCTGTCTGGGTGTATCTGAAAGAGTATCTGGGAAGAGTGCAGGATGTCTGGCCTTGTCCGAACTGGATCCTGACAGAGGACACAACCCTGGACGGGGAGAGGATTGAGGAGGGCAGAGAGGAGGACCTCTGCATTGGGATGCCACGTCTTCCTCGTCCTCTCCTTGGGCCCTGGGGTGTCTCAGTAGAGTCGATGTGCATTCTAGTCCTGCTCAGGTAGCTCTGTTTGGCTCGATTCAGAGCACCGAGAACTGGAGAAGATGGAACAGGTAGTGAACATTCATCAATACTGTTAGATAATGCAGGCTCATCTTGAGACATGTCCTTAACATCCTCTCCCACTATGGGTGGCTCTGTGTCTGTGGTGGTCTCAGTATGGTTCTGAGTGAGTTGTGGTTCATTCTCTGCAGCAGACATACTATGAGGAACCTCTGTTTCTGTGTCTGGTAGTGGTTCAATTTGTAGTTCCAATTTCGGTTGCGTTTCTGTTTCGATTACTTGCTGTGTTTCTGTTTCTATTACTAGTGTTTCTGTTTGTATTACTTGTTGTTTTTCTGGTTCTGATTCTGTCTCTTCTTGTGGATCAATTATGTCCCCATCTACAGCTGGGTTCTCCTCCTCTTGGGTTTTGTCCTGCTGAATTTCTATTGGTTTGTTCTTGGGGAAATAGTGAGCTGTATACTGTGGAATCTGCTCTGAACTTTCATTCTCCCCATCTTCTTCCCTGGAGCTACTCCTTCCATTAGCCGCACCAGCACCACCAGGCCCTGGCTCCTCTCCTATGCAATCTGGCAAATCAAATGCTGGTTGGTCCACAGCAAGGGGTGTGGCCACATCTTGGGATGGGTGTGATGTCACAGTTGTCTCGCTGTCACAGCTGTCACAACTTTCCTGTACCTAATTAAAATGAATGAACAGTTCATTTTGAGTTGTGGAAGAAGTGCTAGATGTGGACAAGTACAATACAACGAGAAAATTAAACTCCAGTACAAATTGAAATCAAAGGACATTGGTCTCATATTGGTCTCTTAGTGGAAGTAATTGAACACCCCGCCACCTAAATTAATACCAAAACATTGTAAAATGTGATTTTGTTGAAAAATGTATTAATTTTTCCATCTAAAAGGAAAGAACACTGATCGAGGATCTAAGGACAGAGGATGATGTGTGATGTACAGATTGTCAATGGCAAATTAGGCACATATGTTAAATTAGCTTAATTTTATCTTTTGTCGAAAACATGCACTAAACTGTCCAGCCACTACTGCTTGGTTTTACATGGTGTCACTCAGTAATGTAATTTCTCTTATCCATTATTGTTATTTAATTATTACTATTGAAAAATCAAAACATTTCAAAATATGGTCTGTGATATATTCACTGTATTAGCCCAGTTCGTTTAGTGCATTACTAACATCCTACTTATACACAGTGCCTAGGTGTTCACATAGACATAATAATTGACTCCTTACACTTTATTTAGTTGCATCAAAAGGTGTTGTGAATTTGCTGCTCGAGCGTGATGACCCGACAAAGAAACAGCACACAAACATACCTTGAGGTAGCTGTTGGAGTCTGCTGAAGGCTCTTCAGCAAAACCACTGCTGTCCGACTGCTGACTGACTGTCCTTAAGAGATCTAAGAGATATAAACAGATAAAATAGACCTGTGATTAACCGTACAAAATCCCTATCCGTCATGCAGATGGCAGAGTTAACTCATTCAGATAAAAAGAAAAAACCCTCACTGAGACATTTTTATAACAAACAGAGAGACATCTGCTGCATTTCTTATCCAAACAAAGTCAAAGTCGACACTGTGTGTTCTTTCAAAAAGTAAAATGAAATGTTTAATTTACTCCCATGGTTGCTGATCAAAGGAAGCTGAGGGCGGCCTTTGTCTCCATTCATTTCTCCACGTGCGAAGAGGCTCGTTTAGAGAAAAATCTGCCACATTTCTACCGATATCTCTCATGTTTCTAGTCCAAACACTGCCAAAGTTTTTAAATAAAGAGATATCTACTTTTGACTTTACTTATGATTTAGGTGTATTTATTAAATTTTTTGA
This sequence comes from Solea solea, assembly GCF_958295425.1. Lineage (NCBI taxonomy): Eukaryota > Metazoa > Chordata > Actinopteri > Pleuronectiformes > Soleidae > Solea > Solea solea. Next base: position 20,546,684 of record NC_081135.1, on the reverse strand, counting down.
AGGCATTACATGTTAAATAGCAAACTAATTATATGGTTATTTGTATTGTTATTATATGTTTATGACCTCTTGCAACAACAGGAGTTTATAGCCCACACTTCGGGAATCACTTATATACAGCATAAACTCTGGGTAGAAAGATTTGTACTCAAAAACATAAAGAATCATACTTACTAGATACAAAATACAGATGAAAGACAAAAGCAAGTGTGTGAATTATATGATGTCCCAGTTTATGTCCCAATCCCAGCTGACATAGAGCAAAAGGCAGGGTACACCCTGGACAGGTCACCAGTCCATCACAGGGTCAACGTACACAGACAAACAACCATTCACTCTTACACTTACGTTAAGCTTTGAGTGTCCAGTTAATTATTTTTATTATTATTGTTGTGATTGTTATTATTAAGTACTTCTGAAACTAGGTCTGATGAAAGTAATCTCACCTGTGGCTCTGGAATTTCTGGATGGCAGACCCTCATCATCGTTACTCTGTATCTGAACAACACAACACAGAAACAAAAGAGCTGCTCAGGGCCTAAAGAAAAACTTTTATGGACAGTCTGTAGCCAGCAGAGTGGATTTATTCAGACACACTGGGTGGCAGAGCACCAGACAACACGGTACCTCCTCCATATCGAAGGACTCTGCATTTTCATTACGAAGTTGGGCCAGCTGAGGTGGGGTCAGAGTCTGAGGAGCTTTCACTGGCGTTGATGTCAGACTCTTTTCCACTTTGACCACCCGAGGTCCCACTTCTGTTCTCTGATTGGTGGACTGAAGATCAGCTGACTCTGGTTGACACTCTCCATTGGTTGCTGGTCGAGCGTGGCTCTGTTGAGGACTGATAGGAGGTCAGATGTTAGTAACAGCAACAATACAGACAGGCAGTGGTCCAAATCACTGGCTGAGGTTGGAGGTACTTAATGTCACATCCACCAAAAACACACAGCGTGTTGTTTAAACCTGCAGTGCATGATTGCAATGTTTTTGATCTTTGTTATTGTTGATAATATTCTGCCTCTGTATGGTCTTCATGAACATGATAATTAGTATGCTGCATCATGCAATGGGCTTTGTCATGCAATACTGTGCATGACATTCTGAATTCTGAGGGAGAATTTGTCTATACAGCACAGGGGCAGGCAGGAGAAATAAGCATTTATCCCATCAAACTGTTAAATGACAGGGTTATTTTGAAGAATAGAACTGATTTCTGAACTTTTTTGAAGATGCTTCTTTGTGTTTCCTGTCATAATCCAACCTTGACATAAAATGACTCACTTCCAGGCAACATAAGATCTAAACCCTCTCTGTGCTGAAAAACACTGACAGAGTTGTGTGGAGATGACAGGCTTAATCAGCATTGTGTGAACTCATTTGACAATAGTTTGAATGTGACAGACATTGTACCTCAAAGTTACATACTACTGTTTTCATGCATTCATTGTCTACTGCTTTATCCTCCACATGAGGATTGCGGTGGCTGGTGGAGCTAATCTCAGCTGACATAGGGTGAAAGGCGAGGTACACACCGGACAGGTGTGCCCATCACAGGGGCCAACATACATAGACATAGAGTGTCTTTTTGCAGCAAGGCAACATTTCTAGCCACTACCCACAACAGTTCTTTTAATATTTAAAATACAGCATAATTTAACCAAAACAACAAGAAAAAGTCAAACTCTGTCAAACTCTGTACCTGTTGTCCATCAGGCAATCCGTTTCTCCATCCCCATTGGTTTCTTCTGTAACAGTTGCCAAGGAACAGCTGTCTTTCTTGCGGTTATGTTTCTGGCTGGCTGTCTCCACCTGGTGGTCAGGATTGGTAGCGGGGGAGTCCTGTTCTGGACCCACATTTGTGTGACCATTGGTGAGCATGTGATCAGAGGGTGTGTGTCCATTCAGCCGTGTTTGCTTGCTAGGTGCTTGAGCTTCGGGTGATGCAGCCGCAAGCAGGTTGTGTTTGGTGATGGTTTTCTTGAGGAATTTGGCGACATTCCGAGCTGAGCTTCCTCTCTTCAGAACAGGCGATGGCTCATCAGGTTTTTCTTCTCCTCCATCTACTAGGATAGATCCAAAAAGAACAGATCAGAATACAATAATAATAATAATAATAATAATAATAATAATTCATTCAGACTAATTTATAGTAATTTATTTTGTTGATTAATAAGTAGGATACAAAATTACGTTTTCAAATTAGACATTCTAACCTGCAAGCGCAAATTCAAAAGAGTTTTCATCACTATAAAACCGACAACTATAAGGATGAAGATCACTAAATATGACATTTAACTTAAGTTTACATTGTGGGAAATATGGAATAAAAGCCACAAAGCTGAACAATAATAATTCCACAGTGTAAGAGTTTACAGGAGTTGGTTACCTTGGTCCCTGGAGCTGATACGTTCAACAGGTTGACCAGAGACCTGACTGTAGAGCTGGAAGAACTCGTTAGCTACTGTGGTTAAGACCTCGATCTGACGGAATCGACCTGAGGGAGTTGAAAACAAAATGAACAGTCAAAGAGAAGCTTCGCATATGGAATGAACAAAAATATTTACTTGTATAATGAAAACCATAGATGTAGCTGAGTTATTCATGTGTTCTCTGGCTAGTTTCCAAAAACATCAACAATGCATGTTAGTGTAAAATGTGCTATTTCCTGAATAAAATAATGATAATGACTGACTAAGTGGCCACATTTAGTGACAAAATCAAGTTGAGTTGAAAGCATGTTTCTTTCAAGTTACACTAAGCTGGCATTGAGTTGTGTATGAACAAATTATTATAAACATGAAGACAGTAGTACCAAACCGGTAAATGTTAAATTCACAAACACTATAATAGCAAAGCTTTGTCCAGGTATGAATGAAGCTTCATATTTTGCCAGCTTTTTACAACCCGAGAACCCACTTCTTCACAGCTGCAATGAGTTTAACATATATCTAACAGATTTGACCTCTCTGATCTGACATGACAAGAGCGCTTGGGATCAGACCAGCACTATGTAGTGGAGGACACAAAACCAAGTTACATTAACAGTGACAAATCTATAATCAACACTTTCTTCTTTCTTGATTTGCATCCTTTTTAGGATATGAGGAGATGAACTATAATATAGTAGGTCTTTACATGAATAACTTTGACTTGAATAAACACAAACACCAGAATCATAAAACAACATTTAAAGAAAGCAGCAAGTAGAAGGCAGAAACCAACAGCGTCCAAAAAACAATAACAACTACTCGTACATCAGTTTGTGCTCACTTAAGTGAAGCGAAACCTCCGTCCTGATACAAGTAAATGAATCTTGGTGTGTTTACAGTTGGTGACCTTAAAAAGGAGAACAAAGGATGTCCTAGATACTTAAAGACTGGCACCGAGTAGATCAAGACGCAGATTAGTTGAAAGTCTGAACATGTCAACATCCAGCTGCACAGCCAGCTCCCTTTCTTCTATGAGCCAGTAGATGTTTCCTGGAGTCACTCAGCTTGTTTGTTAAGCACTCCCCAAAAAAACATACATTTTACAATTTCATCATTCAGTCTCATCTTCAGCTAATTAATGTGCGTTCCAACCCACTTACTGTAACATAAATATTAGGAGAGGGGTGCATAAGCAGCAGGTAAATCAACTTCTCCAAACCACACGATAACCAGGCAAAAATAGATGCCATTTAGAATGATTTGCAATAATTTGACCTCCTATTGGCTTGCCCAGCATATATATACAAATTGAAAATAAAAACAGGTGGGTCAAAATTCTCACAGCTTTAACAGAAAAAAATGTCTTTATGGTGATATGTAGTTGTAGGTTTGAAATAAATTGGGATAAACATAATACATTTACTACTCTCCTACCTATACATCAATTTACTAGAATTAAGCAAATTATATTTAATACACTTGTCAGAAACAGATCAGATAAATGTCTGACACTTACTGACTCGTATATTTGTTTTAAAAAAAAGTTTTTGCTTCATTAACTTCATGTGCTATGAGGGTGAGAGAAATAACTTGTATAACTTGACGCAATACAATTGACTTGTATTGCGTCTGATCACAGTCATTGGAGCCCGCCTTTCTTCTTCTTCTATGGTTATGCAAGTCAGGCCGTCAGTCTCATCTTCAACAGGATGATGACTTGCATACTTTCCTTCCTTCCTCCCCTTCTCCCCTTCATCGCTCGCTGTCTAAATACATGTCAGTCTGTTATGAAACACAGACTTCTGTCTTCTGTCCGTCGCTCTGTAAACGTCTCATAACTTGCTCTAATATTATACAGCAATCAAATAGAGAACAGGCTGCTCTCGTTTACTGGCTGATCTGTGACCTCATACCTCCAACTCCAAATCTGCTGGTTAAAAAAATGTCACTGGTGCCATTAATTTTAGATCACTGCTCTTTGGGAAAACATATATGAAGGGCTGAAATGGAGGTAAACAGCTGCACTTACTCTTACAGATCATTTATACTTGCAAGTAGGTAATTCATTCTGCAGTTTAAACATAAGGAATTACACACACAACAATGTTCCTGAAGTGAAAGTCAACTACATATGTTTGCATGTGCCTACTATGCATTTTAACCACAAAGTTACCAAGATTCAGAACATCTCCAAGGCACATTCATGATTAAAACCTGACCTGAGCTGACTTTAGACAGATGTTTTTCTTTTCTTTGCTTGCATGTCGACCACAACAGTTATACACAATTATTAGTTTCAGCTTATTCTACTGCCATAAAATGGACAAAAAAAACTGCACTTTTAAAACCACCTACAAGATCTTGAGATCCTGCAAAAAAGTTACCACATATTAAACTAATTATTGTGTCAACACTATAAACCACAGAGTCAAACAGCTGTACAGCTGTTTCAGTCACATCTGCATACGACTACAGAACACGAACCTCTTATTAGAGCAGCCATGTGTGACGATTAGAATACAGTGCGTGTGAGTGTGTTTCCTGTCGACTGCTGACTGTGCACCAACACTCATTCTAAGGATCCTCAAACAGGAAGAGAGGAATAAGAGAAAACGACACGTACTCCCTCTTTTTACTACTCTTCGTCCCAAGAGATTTGTTCTGGTGGTGAGAACAGCGCTTACATAACAAACAACAACAACAACACACACAGAGACACACTCGCGCACACACACACACTAACGCACACCCACATGTGCCTGGGATCCAGGGAAACGATGGGACAGTATGAGAATGTTCTGGAAAGAAAAAAGCTTCCAGGAACCACAGACAGACCAGAGACTGTTAAAGGAGCAGTTCAGTTTCAATAAACAGGTCCAGTTCTAATACAAGTTGACGAAGCGTTTCAATGAGTTCTAAAGCATAGATTTAAAACACTGCTTATGACTCAATACTATTATTAGATTACATATTGCTCTAAAGGTATCAGTATGCTTCAGACAAATACACACTGTAAACAAACACACACACACACACACTGTATTAATGCCAGAAGTTTGACCATGTGTTTAAAAGTGAGAAAATAACTCTGGTTTAAACTTCTTCCACACACTTCCATCATCTTTAATCATGTGCATCATTGACAGCTTTCAAAGGAAAGACTGTCCCAAAATATGCACCATTTTCCTTATCATATTTCATCTGGCTCTTTGAAAGCTATCCAGCACTTTAGATTCTTATCTATCACACTGTCTTCAGGGAGGCATCTGATTGGTCCCAAGGTAATATTGCAGCACAATGATGATGACCGCTAACATACGGCCAGACTCCAAAATATCCTCTGAGACAAGAGGAACAAAGTGTCTTGAAACCTGCTGTGGCCCCTACAGAGCCCTGATGTCAACATCATGAAGCCAGTCTGAGATTTTTTTGAGAGAAAAGACGCCGAAGGACACTAAATGCACAAAATCTCCTCAAAGTTTGGATTAACCCACCGTGTGCAAGTGTAAATAAAAAATTGTGTCATTTTAAAAGAAATGTTAGTTCTACAAGATATGGATTGATTTTGTTTTTTTCTTATTTACAGCACTTTGTATTAGGTTAACTGACAAATTATATATTCAAATACTACAGTCAGCATTTTTATCTTAAGAACAAATAAACACTCTGGATGAAAATTGGCTCAATCAAGGGTGTTTTCAAACTACTACTGATTATTTTGGCTTGTGTGAAAGCTGTCACTCAGACTCAGGTGTGGGCTATACAGCTGGAGTGAAAAAGGAGGAGATAGCACCATTACAAAAACTTAACGACAATCAAATTAATCTGCTGATGACAGTTTAAAAACGCTCATTATAATGTGCCTGCAAAGGACATCTCTACATGCTCATGCATGCAAATCATTTAGTAACAGTATAGCATGAAGGCAAGAAAGCATGTAAGCACACAATTACAAGGGATTCCCCTGATCAATCAGCAAAAATCCCCAATCATCAGATCCAGATGTAAATATCTGGTAGTAAAAGCTAAAATGTAAAAGCTAAAAGTAAAAGCTTAAATGTTCATATTTTGTCTCATATTCATCTTTCGATGTAAAACCCAAATGTTTTCAGTCCATGGCAAAAATAAAGGAATTGGCCTCACTGTTCTAAAACTATAGGAGGGCACTGCATTTTAATGTGAGATGCTCTTTTTCTCGTATTTTACCTGTAAGACTTTACTCATAATGAGTGGTCGATTTATGTCTGAATTGTTGTGGATGCCACCACATAAATACACATAGCGAACATTTTAAGTGCAGACTGAGTGATCTGCTGACCCCACGCGGCCTCCAAAGATCCACCGAATAAGCAACACCAAAAGTGTCTAATCAACAAATTAAAATGTTGCTCTTCTTGGCACGTCTGAATCTTTTTAGCAACACAAACACCTATCTGACATAGCTGAATGCTTGTTAGCTTTATAACAATGTTCTCTGGTGTCACTGACAGCTCATGAATTAAGAGGATTATTATTTAAGACCAGTGTTGAGTAAATTATTCGAAAAGCTGTCCACCATTTAAGGGTTACTCTGCAGCATTCATAATAAGGTTATTTCACTCCTTACTTTATTAAAATAACTCAGATGTCAGCTCCATCAAAAGTGCCTCTAAAAGGACCAGTGTGTTAGTCTTTGCTAAGAAACATGGAGATACAACATGGCAGATTTAATGTAAGAGCAACCACTTTGGTATAATATAAAGGTAGCAAATATAGATAGATATAATAGATATCCTGATTCTGTTGACAGATCTCTCCTACATTATACACATTGGACTTTAAACTGCTCCAAATTTGACCACACTAGAATCCAGGACCATTCTTCCCTTTTCATTATTTTGTTCCCAATTTCAACGGACACCTTTCAGAGCAGCACAACACACACCACAGAAGCAGCACAACAAACTCAGAGGTACTGTATGTGCTGCTGCACTGCTCCCTGCCAATGTCGCTTCCACAGAGGAGCTGTGTTTACGTAATGGATGTTAGCTGGTCTGTGATGCAACTAAGAGCATTTGAACAAGGAAAAAACTCTTCGTTTTGATAAGCACACTAGACGTTTTTTGGTCATCAAGAGTTTCTTTTTCTCTGGCACTCCTCTCTTCTCCTGACTCCTGACTTAGTATTCAGGCCTACACACCCCTTGTGACTCATTTAGTTGTTATCTGCAGATAACAAGAAAGTTAACTTTGTGACTAAGCATTTACAAACAATATCTGCGTATGTATGAACAGTCATAGCTACTGTCAGGGTTCATGATGCACTGCATCAGGTTGTTTCTCTTAGAAATCAATCATACAGTTTAATAACCTGGTGGTCTTTGACTGATAAACTGAAAAGAATCCTGGATCTCATTACTTTTTGCACAACATTTTTAAAAAACAAAGAAAAGTGAATCTGCAGCCAGACTATTGGCTGTCTGCGTGGCTTTCAGTAACAAGGAAGTTGTGTGAAATTCCTCTGATCTGCACCAGAGATGAGATTGTGATGCTTATGTTAACATCTGCTGCACTAACCCTACAGTTTTAGTACATAATATAGTTCATAATTATACATACACATACACTGGGAATGCAGCCACAGCATGAAGTAAATGATAGCAGTTCATTCATAACCATCTGACAAATGCTCACTGCACATTTACAAAAAAAACAGCTTGGCTTCCTCAATAAGTTTCTGGGTGTGGACAAAAGTAATACAAGAGTGAATTTTATTTACATTGTAAATTACAAGACAGAGCTGGGATCACTTTTGCACCAGTCAAGGTAACTGGCCACAATGTGTTTTATTTGATGTTTATTATGTGATTTGGGGTGTTTAAAGGGATTAACATTATAACAATTATACAGTGGAGACTCCGAATAGTTTCACTGATATCAAGATACCAATGATACCAAGACACTCCAATTTAAATGTGTATTATTTGTTAAATTGTTTATTAAAAAGAGTGTCAACACGTTAACATGAAAGATTGCAGGTTACATAAAGTTGAACTGATCTAAAAGCTTAAGAAATGTGTCACCATAGCGACAACAATCTGCTACTAAGTAAGTAAAGTAAGCTATTAATCCAGTTGAGCGCTGGTGGAGTCTTTTTTTCTATCAGTGGTGGAACCGGTATTGTCAATCAACACTTATCTTGATCTTAAAGACAACATTCACCCATTCATACACACATTCATATAATACTCCATCCATATATTTACACACCACTGGCACCAGGCATCGCAATATGGGGTTCAGCAGCTTGCACAAGGACACATCTACATGTGAACTATAGAGACGAGGATCAAACCACAATCTTTCTAAGCCACAACTCGCCTGCAACTCCAAAAATATGAACGTGTGAAAAATGTGTTGGAGGTTGTGTGAAAACCTTAGGGCCAAGATTTTGGAAATGTATTTACAAAAGAGAGCAAAAGCAACCAGAAGTTCAAGAACAAAACCACACATGAAAGAAGGAAATTCTACTCAACACCAAGTCCACATTAAAGTAAAGGAATTAAGACCACTTGTGCCGAGCAAATCATCAATTGTTGTTTCACAAACCGGGAGCAGTGATGAGCCAAACTGCTATCATGGCAATCATCTGAGATGTCTGAGGGTCTGAGATACATTCAACTATGGAGTGATTCATCTTCTCACACACAGAGGATCTTTGGTTAAGCCGTTCTTTACAGCACCAAGGCAGTTAAACTGTCAAGAAGAAGATATTCAGCCATGTGTGTGTGTGTGTGTGTGAGCCTGTGTGTGTTCAATTAGCGATCCAATACATTCATGCAAACCCGAGTTTGAAAATGAAAATGGGCCAGAATGTTAGCCCAGCAGGTCTCTCTCTCTGTGTGTCTGTGTGTGTGTGTGTGTGTGTGTGTGTGTGTGTGTGTGTGTGTGCGTGCATGCGTGCGTGTGTGTGTGCATGCGTGCAAGTGTGTGCGTATGCGTGTGTGTGTGTGTGTCTAGGACAAAAAGATCTTTGTCCTTGCTGGCGGTGTTGTCCAGGCAATTGGCAGAACAGCTAAAAGGGTTGAAGGACCCCACAAAACACTACATTACACTGAGAACAGGACACACACAAACACACTCTTTGAACTTCACTTCCTTTGAGTTAGGACATGAACCTCTGAGCCTCTCATCAACAGCATGGCTAATCCTATGCCTTTGGTAAAGATGTGATTAGCTAAAATAGTTTCAGTTAAGGATGAAGACAGTGGCACAGTGACAAATACTAAATCAGATGCAGGGGCACTGTAAATATTGTACAGGTACATACTCGTCAAAGCGTAGTTGGGGTTCTCCAGCTCCATGCGCTGCATCTGGGCTCCCAGGTAAACCTGCAGGTGATCCATGGGAAATGATGCCATTAGAAAAACAACAGGCAGCTTCATGTGGTACTGACCAGTAAAGTTAATTCTGAACTACCAAAAATTCATGCAGATAATGTGTACGTTTTCGGCAGTGAGTCTAAAACTTTCATTACTGCACTTTGATCTATGACAAATACCTGTAAAACTAACAGCATTTCACATCAGCCTCAGCTGTACTTTGTTTGCTGCTTTTTTTTTTAATCTTAGTATGCTAACACTCTTGTAATATGACAGTGAAGGGGGTAACCCTTTGCAGCTTTTTCTCATTGAGAAAATTGTACTGTGCCTAAAATACTTTATATAATAATACTAAGAATTTGATTTTATTTAGTTAAAGTTTCACATTTATTTTAGTTTAAAGTTTGCCGGCAGTGTTTTCACACTGCTGTTGTTAGTACCTTGATGTCAATGCCTCGTGCGGAGGAGAAGCCGTTCAAGAACCTGGAAGGAACCTTCGAGGCGAGGTCGGGTTCTTCTCGACCAAAGCCAAGATTTAATAAAATTTCTTCAGGATCCTCCTCGTAAAGGTCCAACAGCTCTGACACACTGTAGACACACACATAGACAGACGGGTCAGGCACTCAGTCAGAAAGTCATTCAGCTGGTTAGTCATTTAGCTGGAGAGTTAGTCTGCTGGTTAGTTTAGACAGTCTAACCACAGGGTAAGTAGGACTTCCTCTGGGTGCTCCTCTGTGTGCTCCATCACCTCTGAAACTCTACGAAAACACAGACAGCCAGTTAGTACTTCTCACACACAGCTCCCCGTTAGGCGGTTAGTGTGTTCATAAGATGGTTAGTGTATTATTTATAGTTAGTGAGGCGGGTTAGTAAGAGAAATTGTTCTGCTTTCCTGGAGATGGCAACAATGTTCTGCCCCTGCCCAGCTCCTCAAAAAACCCAATAGTTAGACACCAGTAGAAACTTGACAAACAGGAAACGATCAGTCCCTCCAGGAGATCATCTTGGCATAAAAACGACAACCATCGTTGTGTTGTTGTTGTTTTTTTAACTTAAATGTACAGTATGCAGGATTCTTTTGGCATTATTGAGTAGTCATTCTATAATAAGTGATCTGAGGGTGAATGACACTTCTGCACCTCCTCTAGACTCTATATATAGCTTAATAACTTTATTTGTGCCATGAAAGGAGGCATATCAGAGAGTGACATGAGACTGTGGCCAATCACAAGGACGTCCAGAGAGAGTGGACTTGTCTATTGGCTCTTGTTGAGCTACTGCACCAGTTCAGTAAACAGCTCGTTTCCAGTGCTGCACCACAGTCAAAACTGCCTGAAAACCTTACAAAACAAGAGTCTACAAGAGAGACAGACAATAAATGCAATAATGCACATGATGAGATATTGCCTTGGGTCATCTATAAAGTTAATAAACATGTGCATGTGTCTGTGCTCTTCTGATGTAAGGAGTTCAGGAAAGATAACAGTGATACAAAAATGTGAGTATTTTAACAACAATTGCATGAACCTCCACAATCAACTATTTTCCAGCTATCTGGTTGAGCTTTGTTAGTTATTTGTTAAAAAAAAGATTTCACTGGATCTCCAGAATGTTTCTCTTGAATTGAATAGGGTAACCTTAGTGCTTGCATGCCATAATGCTACCAAGGGCTCCATAATACAAATTCCTAACTCCTAATTCCTTTGTCGCAGTGTCAACTACTTCAATTTCACAGCCTCAGTGTCTTGTTTCAGTGGCAAACCATTCTTTGAGCTTAACCACTTTTCTGCTGAAAAATGTACAAACATTGCAACTTCTCACATAAACTGCAGGGACTGATTTTCATTTGTTAGTAGATCAGAGATTCCTGGAAGGACTGCATGATGATAGTGAACCTGGGTTTGTATTCAGCGCTGCCAAAATAACAAACATGTAATTTCATGTTATTACAGTTTGACATTAAAGGTGAGCAGACAAAACAGCTAAAAGTCTTTGAAGCTATTCATTTTCATTTGACAGTAACGGTTTAGATGAATGTCAGGAGGATGTGCACATTTGTAATTTGCTATTAAAACAATTGTCATAACCCGGCATGAACAGTTTATCACAGCAATTTTTCCTCTTCTTTCCAAATGTAAATGTTTTTCTGAAGCTTACGTGTGTCTTAGAAAACAAGTAAATATCTTCACAAATAACATTAAAGTTCATCTTAGTATTAAGATGGAATTAATAGGGACAATAATTCCCTATTGAGTTGGAGGGGCATTAGATACAGCTACATTTACAAAACACACGTTTAGGCAAAATGAGGGCTTTGCATTTAGTCCCCCATGATTTAAAGTAAAATTACATTAGGAAAAGGTCATTAAATTGTCAGTGGGATGAGAGGGCAATCGAGAAATAGTAGTATATAGTAGTAATAGTTCAATGTCCATATGGGCAACTTAATATATGGTTTAAAGAATTGTGGACAACATATCCGTTAGTTTGGCTTAAGTGACTTTGGAACTCTGTGTTTCTCTCCGTCAGCGCTCTGTTGGCTTTCCAACATGAATCTGATGGTTTTCATTCTGTACTCTTTCATCCAGAAAACTGCAGCAGAAACATCTGCTGCCAAACTACACTAAACACAGCCCAGGAGTCTCTCGAAATGTTGTCACATTCATCCCAAAACGGGTTACCAATGATGCACCACAGCCCCTTTGAACAATTACACACAATATTGACCATTCACCTTCAATTATTGGAACACCACCCAAACCCTGACACCATCAGCCACACCTTCCACCCACCACCAACCAGTAATGAGAATCCTAAAACCCTAATATCCCCAACAGACCACCAGTTAACCAGCAATCATCCAAACACTTGTCTACTAATGTTAATTTTGAATATAATTATTCAGGCTATTTATTTACCAAAACCTGCTCCATTGAGAACTTTAGGGAAGGTTTGTTTCCATTATTTCTAACAGAAAAGTGACACTATGAGCTGTTGCATGATTCAAACCAGTCAAAGGGGATTTGAGATAAGCCATAGTACCTGTGACTTTAGTCTACCCCATGTTTGACGAAAGAGAGTTTAAAAAACATCAGGCAACATTTTATAATGTCAGTCTTTGAGAGGTTCCCTTTTAAGTAAAAGAAAGGTCAGCTTACTGTAGCTTTTAACATCACTGTGGATCCTCTTTCCAGTACTTCACTCACTATGCAAACCTAACCACCTTCATCATTTTCATAATTGAATGCTGCCAGGGCCACCCTCCTTGTGACAAACTGCATTAGCTATGGCTTTTTCACAATGAAAACCATGCTACATGAAATGAAACAGCAGCAGTATGACATGTTGGGTTAGTGCAGTACAGGTCAGAATTGGCTACATTAAGACAACAAATACAATCCATGTTCACTCTAGTGTTTCAGAATGAACTCAATTCAGTGATTTTTTTTAAAAGACTGCAGAAAAGCTGTAGATTAAAAGCAACGATATTTCTTTGAGAACTTTTTTGCATATAATTTAAAACTAGTAGTGAAATGTTAATCTCCATCAATAGCAAAAAACTTTTTTAAAAAATACATAAAAGCAAAAACAAATTGGCTACTGCTACAAGTATCCTGACACAAATGTTATAGATTTTCCTCCTCTTGCTTTATTTTGGCACAAACAAGTTCCCTGTTCCTCCATTTTACTGGTTTGAAGTTTATAACAGCTTGTGTCTCCAGCCCTGTGTAATTGACATTACTGTATAACATCCAACACAATCCTCCATGGATCTTGACTGAAGACTGACCTGGACACGGTGCTGCTCTTCCCAGATCCTGTCGAGTTCATACTTCTTCCTCTTTCCTTATACTGACTCCTCTTCTGTTCCGCAGCAAAGCCAAAACTACACACGCAAACAAACACGCAGACGGACACACAATTTAAGGAGAGGAGAATTTGAGTTATCAGTCAGCTTATACTTTATTTAATGACTCTCAAGGGGACATAAGTTAAACTCTTTAAATCTTGATAATTTCACTATTTGTTTTACTTGTCATTTTGTTAGAAAGTTGAGGCTATGACGGCACCTCCCTCCCACATTTTACCACCAATAAAAAAAGTAGAAGTGGCATCTTCAATTCAAATTTTACTAGATTTTCACATAAAATTACAATAATGTTATCAATCGTGCTGCCATACATTTTCTGTCAATCAACTAATCAGTTAATGAATGTATCATTTCAACTCTTCAAGAATCCAGACATGACTGCAATAATGTAGATAAAACACTGACAGGGAACTTACCAGGAATCAGCTTTCTTGTTACTGGACTGAAGATGGTTGGCTGCAGAAAAAAAGCAACAATATGTATGTGTCATTAAAAACAGAGATATGATTACATCTCTCATGAATTGATTTTAATTAGTGCAATTTCCAGCCTCTTCGTTAACTCAAAATGACATTTATCACAAAAATCTGTGTTTTTGTTTTTTTTTATACAATGTATCTTTGATTTCAAACCAAAAGCAGCAACTCACTTGTAGCAGACAACTGTTAATTTTACTCAGTGTAGTGTTAGAAATGACAATGATGATGACCAATGATTACAAATTTTTATGGTAACTATTCTGTCATTCAAACTATATAATTAAACTTCATTCTGTCAGAGAAGTGCACGTCAGCACCAGCTGCAGGTGTGACAGCTGATTGCGCTAACAGTTAAGGGGAACCTGTTGGGACCTGTTCACCTGCCATTGTGTGTCTGAGTGCATGTCTCTCTTTTCACTTAATTTCTTCTTCCTTCTTTGAATCCACTGTGTTTTCTTCTATGATGGACAGCTGGATTACAGAAGCCAAACAAGATGATGACTTGCCTCTTTACACTAATTCAGTTATTTACTTCTATTCCATTCACCCATACCATTTTAATTTACTAATTCACTTCCATATTATCCCCACCTTAGCTCTTTAATCCACTCCCATCCTGTCCTGATAACGTTCAGCATCATTACAGTCCACCAGAACTGTTCAAACATGACATCTCTCAATGTGATTTAGGCCTCAACAGTAAGGACAACAAAAGGAGTTGCAATTTATGCTGACAGAGGAAGTAGACAGTGAGACTCAACTCAAGAGGTTATTGAGGGGGTTTTAACAAACACTTAACCCAGCTCTAACATTAGATTTTCATGCTGATGTCATCAACAATCACCTAGCTTGTTCAAACAAAATGTACATTATATGCAATAGGAATCTGTAGAAACTTAAACCAAGATGTAGGGTTTGGTCCTGGTGGCACCGAGTAAAGACTTAATTTTGATATGCAATACAGGTTTAGCTTCATTTATGAAATTCCCTTTACACTTATTTTACTCAATTTTTTTTCTTTATTATAAAAGTAACTTCACATTACATTATGTTATACTACTTTTATTGAACTGATCCCACTATGATGATAAAGTCACATACATATTGCTTGATTGTGAAACTCTATTTATTTATTTACTATTATAGCTTTAAATGTTGCCACAGCATAAAACACGGTTTCAGCAATAGACAGACTTGAGTAGTGGATATGCATTTGATAAAATAGTATCCTTCATCGTCTGCTATGAAACTATGTACTTATATAACAGAAGGCCTTTCTCCTGCTCATACTGAACTTTGATCTACCTGACAACCAAACCTTGAAGATCAGTTCTTTTTTTCTTTAATTTTTGAGAACCAATTTACCCATATTCTTCAGACTTATATTAAAAGAAGAAAAATCTATGGGTACGTTTTCATGTAAGTTTTCATCATATTAGACAACTGCAACTATGTTGGCACTTCAACAACATTCCAACAGTTTCTGATCAGATCTACAGAAACTCTGACCCCTTAAGCTTCAACTCATTAGTATCTATTCAGTCTTCGGCTGACACCTGAAATGTGTCAGTGTTCAGTAACATAAAGTCATTACAGTCTATTGTGCACTCAATAACAAATGCTCCCTCATGCCATCAGAGCCATTACTGAGGTATTCACAGCATATCAGAGGAATGATGAAAAGACACGCAAACACACTGTGAGGACTGTCAATCATGCATGCGTTGTATTTCCACACCTCTGCCACTGTTTACTTATCCTCCATAAAGAGGCAGGACTGAGGAATGAAGATGGAACAGGGTATCACACACTGTTTTGTTGATACTACTGACACTGTTATGATTGTCAGACATCACAAAAAGCCTTTGGGGTTAATGTACCTTCAAACTGGCTGAGTTTGGAAGCACTTGGTGAAAAAAGGGTGCGTCAATCCTGACTTACATATTTTTTTTGTTTAAGAGGAATTATTTAAACTGTTCAGGTGCGATCTTAAGTATTGTGATCTTACATAAAGAATAACAACCAACCAACCCCCCTACAAACATACTGTATTTCCCATTTGACATTTAAATTTCTACTTTCCTTTTGGTTGCTGCAAGTTTTTTTTATATTTACTTCATTTTTGTCCTTAATTCAACCTGTCTCCAATATTGTTTCAAATGGATTTTTGATCAGAAATATTGCATTACTGGGATATTTCAAATGTTTTAGAACAGATGTCCTGATATTATTTCTGATTTGTATTCATCTCTAGCTGTATTTGTTATTGTATTTCACGAACTTATTCTGTTTTTGTCTTTTACTGTATACTGATTATATCAGTGTGTTTTGTCTGTTCCGAAAAATCTATTTTGTCTGTGGTTTAATTTGTTTATCTCTGAAAATCCCATAAACAAAGGGGAAAAGCGACCAAAGAAACATAGCATATTATCCAAAGATATATACAATGCACCCTCTGCTCACTTTGGCTTAAACTTGCTGCTGTTTTCAAAAGCCCTGCCTCAGTCCGTGATTCCCCCCTACATGGTGTGGATTCTATTGTCACTCCCCACTCTCTGCTTTGCTGAGCTTGGCCTTTCCATGTGGGGAGTGATGTGGTCAGAGCCAATACATGCAAGCTGACTGAAAAAAAGTTTGTTTCAGGCATGCATTTCCTGCTTGTTCTTTGATACAGTTAATAATATTAAGGCAAGTTCCATGTCTACATTCTTATCCAGCACACAGTAATCAGACATGCATCAAATTATTCCCAAATTCAGCCTGCTGCGTTACAACAACCACACACATCAGTCATCAAGCACTTCAAGGACAAGAACAAGAAGTGCTGCAGCAGATGATATGGTATCTATTATTACACATTTATTTCCAATGTCTAAAACCTTTGCACAGTACTAAATATTTAACTATTTAATGATACATTAAATCAACATTAATCAACATTAATCAACAGATCTTTTCAATATCATACTAAAACTTTTAACTGTCCTCTGTCCAATTATACACAGTTGAATGTACCTTAAGAGTTGAGACATGAAACAGCTTCTGTTAATAGCTTTCATTCAGGGTCTCAGAATATCTTTTTTTATGTAAATGGTGTGCATGTGTCACGTTACCCAGTCCATGTTAGGTGCAATACAATTTTAGCATGACAATGGAAATCAGCCACACCATCAATTAATGGATTGAACCTAATGTAATTATGAATGAGTTGTAGTCATATGCCACAGCATTTGACCAATTTTACTCCAAGATTAGTCCAGTGGTAGTTCTACAAATCCTGAATTATCTTCAGCAAATTCAATGAAAAGGTCAGTCATTATCCTTAGTCTGACTGACAAGTTAGCAGAACTGCTGAGATATACAAAAACAATTTTTCTTTTAAAGTCTTCTTTTTTTTTCAATCCCACTTCACTATTTCCATTACAGCACGGTTTGAAGTTAATGATTAGTTGAATGATTTGATGTTAGGGTGCAGCCCTACCAAAGTCAGCCTTCTCATCTGACTGACCAGACGTCAGCAAAATGTCAAAATGTTGCTGAAGTCATCGGTTAAAATATAGAATTATCTGACTATTAGGGGAAACTGTTAACAATGAGCAGAAATCTCTAATCTTGTTTGTATTGTAATTTTTTTCTTTGCACTAACCTTCAGCTCCCAGCGAAAGGTCATCTTCAAAGCTGCAGCCGTTCCTCAGCACTCCTGTTCTCACACATACACAGTGCACACACAAAACAGTTGTGAAATACTTTCACTAACATATCCAAAGTAGTATCAATTAAGAAGGATTTCTTAAACAATTCTAATAAGACAAAAGCTATGACGACTGTTTGCAAGTATGCAGTCATAAACCTAAACAGTCTGTGGTCTTCACAATGTAATAAACACAGAGAAAATGTTGATTACCTCTGTTGGGAGAAGCACTCTGATCATCTAGAGAGGCTCCAATGGGAGTCCTGGACATTGGATACAGAGTTACACATCAACCCAAACCATAAACTGACAATTTAAAACACAAAGCTCTAACAGACCACACTATCAGTGAGGTCAGGACAGCTCTTAGGAGCATACACAAATGTTGCAAAACTACAATGACCAGAAATCCCAGTTTGCCTGGGATTGTGCCAAGCCCAGACAAATCACTTTCAATCACACTGCCAATATTCATTAGCATTACCCTTAGCACTAGCATATCATGTATTATTTTAAAATGGATGATGCTAGCTTGCTGAATTGTTAGCCACATTGAATGCTGAGTCTTTTGGTATCCATGTTGCCGTTGCCTAGCAGCTGTGTTTTCACACTAGAACACCAAACATACTTACGCATGCAGGCCTAAACAACTTCTAATGTTGTAAACATGAGCTAACAGGGTTCATTTGAAAGCAGCAAAAGTGCCAGTCAGGCTGTAATAGTCCAAGCAACCCAGGTTAACTGTCAGTCAGGCTAAGTAACCCAGGCAATTTGCCTTTAGGGTTAATGTCACCTATTCTAGTGCTGTTGGGTTTAGGCTGAAAAACATGCCAAGTAGCTATTATGATAAGGCCAAGCAATTCAGGCAAAACCACTTTCCCCAAGTACACTAACCCAGGCTAACTACCTAATAAGGCTATAAGCTAGTTAACTATCCGAGGCAAAGCTATTTGTGTTTGCTGATATACCGAGATGTAAAGCAATCTAAATTCTGTTTTTGGTTGACTACTGATCTACAAAAGCTCTACTGACCAGACAAGGCACCCTACATTAATTAGCTGGTCAGGCTCATTCAGTGAGCAGTGTCAGTGAGCAGTATCAGTGAGCGAGCAAGTCTGAGCTGCAGCCTGTACTCACTCCATGGAAACACTCAGCTGTTACACAACCTGCAGCTCTTATCAATGGGACAAACTTCATGCCACCGTTTAACTTGCACACATTCAGATGAATGGTTGTGTAACTTTATGCAGCTGTAATGTTCACTAATCCTCCCACTTTCCACTGGCAGCCATGTTGGCCACTGTCCCTGGATCAGTGGCTGTTGCTATAGTTACAAGTGATTCTGATTCTGCTGGTCATGTTACCACAGTGATGTTGCAGAGGACACATCAGAGCCTGAAGGTGGAAAATGTGTGTGTGTGTGTGTGTGCAATCATGTATGCGTACATGTGTGTTTGTGTATGCGTGTTTAAGTATGATAACAGTGTTGACTCAGCAAAAGGAACACCTCCTCTGTTTACTCTGCTTTCTTTTTCTCTCGACTTTTCCGTCTTCTGTCAGCTCCTTCCTTTCTTTTTTCTTCCTTTCTCCCACATAGAGCTGGGACTATCCCAGATCTATGTGCCCTATCTCTAGGTGTGGTCAGCTTTTTTGTGTGTGTTTGTTCTGTATGTTGTATGTCTAGGCGTTGGCTGCATGTTGGTTCTACGTCAGTAGCTGATAACACTGCGCCTAAATACACACACAGCTTTAGACTCTCAGAAAACATCAATAAACCAGGAAGTAAGAAAACCAGTTAGCCAATCAGTCATAATACAAAAGACCATGAATTGTTCATGAATTTAACTGTTCCGTCAGTGGTCAAGAAATTTAATTAGCAGCAAATGGCTTAAGCTGACGTGTAGGTTAAAGGACATTGGAAAAACATTGGTATGGTCATATAATCAGAGGCTGAATAAATACTGTACCCGCATTCTATCAGCCAGCTGGTGATCTTGTTAGGAACTTGCCCTAACAAAGAGAGAGACAGATGAGCATGTTAAAGTAATAAGACAGCGACAGAAAGCAGCATTCAACAGTGATTATACAGTGCCATAAAACTGCCGCTAGATTCTCTCAACCAATTTACTAAATGATCTACATCCAGTTCCTGACACCTTCAAATGCCTTTGTTTGCTCATCCAACTGTCCAAATACAAATCTTTATAGAAGGCATGAGTGGATGACATAATTAAAGGATTCTCAAAGGTTTTGGGGGCCAGGAACATCTTACTTTTACAGGGGAACAAATTATCCAAGGGTCCACCTAATAATCCAAACATCAATTAAGCATATTTTTACTGCCATTTATACTCCTAGTTTCAGCAGTGCATTTCGTTATTCACAAATTACCATGAAATGCTTTCCAAACAACTGTGATGTCACTGTCGACTTCACAAAATCTAATTGCGGTCACAGGTGTGTTCAAAAATAATTGAATGACTTGATGTTGGGGTGCAGCCCAATGTCAGTTAAATACAGATTTTTTTTGACTGTAAGGGGAAACAGGTTGAAGGACTTTATCTGCATAAAGCCACTCTGAGCCCATCATCACCAGTGAACCATGCTTACAACAACCATATATTTTTACCAGCTCAGTATCACTTCACTTATGACAGTGTTCAGAAGTTTGAATATTTCCTCATTCACTGTTCTGCCAGATACGGCAAAACTTTATAATTTATTGCTTGTTATTTAACCAACCCCCAAGCTGTGAATTAAGGACCCCACTTTGAGAATCACTGACTTATATATTAATCAATTAACAACTTATCCAGAAATAGTGCACCTTTTGAACAAAAAAAGAGCATTGATCTGATGGTGGTGCTAGATGTGAAGTGAAGAGGGCACAAAAATCATTCCCAGTTTATCCTGTGCAGGTCATGTATATTTTAACCAACGTTTCTAACAGATGAGTCAAAAATCACTCAAAAATGCAAAGTAAAGAAATCACCAAAATCAGAGGCATTTATCATCTTGACATTAGGGATATCTTTACCATATTTAATGACTCTTGGTCTGACTGTTTTGAGGTACTATAGTCTGAACAAGCAATGGTATGGCTACAAGAGTGACATTTTTATTTATCTATGTAACAGGATGCATCTGTAACAGTTGAACAAATACGAAAGTCTGCGATCAGAATGACATGGCAGATGAGTAAATGTTTGCCTGATGTCACTTTTAAAACCACAATGATTGTTGAAGATATCATTTCAGTCTCTTTCAACTTTTATATCACTATTAAAATAGTTCTTAGTTTAATCTATTTATCAATTATTGTAGATAATATGAACATAAGCAGAATATCCTGTGTACAAAAATATCAAAATATCCAATACTCAGATAATAACAGTATAAAAAGAGAAAACAAGAAAGAAATCATCTTATGCAAGGAACTGAAAATGAAAACAGTTTTAACAGTCCAAGCAGTGTCTACAGCACCCACCCATTTTTTAAATATGCCTTAAAAAAACTATACCATTGGCCTTCCTGTTCAGCAATTTCATGTTACTTATTAGCCAACATATATGGTGATACTGATAGAACTGGGAAAAGATAAACCTGTCTGACACAGCCCCATTCAGCACTGATTAAGCACTCTCCTGAGGTGTGTGCTAGATGGCATGAAAGTGATACTGTATATACTTAAATACTTTAAATATTGTGTTAATGTGGAATATGTTAAATATTTATTTTTAAACATTGAAAATGTCCCATTTACAGCACTGCAAGCTCAGGAAAGCAGAGGGTTAAGGTAAAGGTTAATTGAAGCAGCATTAATAGGTGCCAAGAGGTGATCTCAGTCTAACCTGCTTCTTCTGAGGGTCTCTGTGCATCTCCGTCTCTCTGGTTCT
Source organism: Solea solea (assembly GCF_958295425.1). Taxonomy (NCBI): domain Eukaryota; kingdom Metazoa; phylum Chordata; class Actinopteri; order Pleuronectiformes; family Soleidae; genus Solea; species Solea solea. Next base: position 20,524,955 of record NC_081135.1, on the reverse strand, counting down.
CTTCAGGACTCTGGGGGCCACTGTGCTCCTGGTCTGATTCGTGCCAAATGGAATCTTTGCTCTGAGCCCATGCCCGGCGCCGCAGAGAGGCTATGCTGCAGTTTGGCTGCTTCCGGGGATCTGAGAATCAATCATGCAAACAATTTGTCTTGCAGCTTGTCTCCTGAAATGTCAGTCAGGTTTGGCAAGTATTTAACCTGACAAACAGAAACTACAACTTATTCAGTAAAAACTATGAATTCCTCCACAGAAATGAATTAACCCAAGTCAAGCTGAGTGATCAGAGGCGTCGGTTCTTGCCCTACATATTAAAGTCATCTGTTTTTTTCTGTTCACCAGTTCATCATAGCACAATAAGGACACGAATGAGCCAGAAAAAACAACAACATAAGCTCAATTTATACTGCAAGACACAGTGTGGTGTGAAACATTCATTTACAAGTTTTGCTTTGAACTGTGACACATGAATTTGCATCATCAAACAAATTATTGATTTATACTACAGCTTGCATAATATATTTTTTTATAATGGGAATAAAATAACAGTCTTTAGATAACCGGGCAGCCAATAACCCACATTTCATGCAGTATTTTCTGCCGTTTGTTTGTTTTTGGCCAATATGTCTGGCAGGTTTTCCTTTTCCACTATCTGATAAAGTATAGCAGTCCAATGATAACAAATAACCCAACTTAAAAATGTATTGAATGACACTTATTTTCTGTTTCTCCAATCTGCATTCTGTGTATGCACTGCGGTGCACCAAAATAATCAAATATTGTCATTAGTTTCAAAGCATGTAGCAGCATCTACCAAGCTTCTGAGAGCAAGTAAACTTACATAAATAAGTAATATGTTGGTGATTAATTATCACATTTCACATATTTTCATTTCATTATTTCTTAAAAGGGGATGTTAAATAACAAAACAAACATATACAAAACTTGTCTCTGAGTATAAAGTGTTTTGGGCTGTTTGGACAAAATGGCTGCTTGGAAAGGCCATGTGTCCAGTACATTTTCACTTTAAATTCATTGGATTTTGTTATCTTTGTATTTTCTGTAATGTTTGGATAACATCTGTCCACTGTTTAAGTAAGACAACCCACCTGGAATAGTAGTGGTTTCAATTTCCAGAGCTCCACTCTCCATGTCTGTGTGTGGATAGTTTCAGTCAGTCAGAGCAGAGTAGAGTACCATCAGCAACAGGGTAGCACACCTGGAAAGAGACAGTAAAATATATATAATATATATTAATAACTATTTATGGGTGTATTATATTAACTATTCCATTAATCAGGTGGACAAGGACAGGCACAGCTCCAAATCAAAGAGAACATTGCTCCATTACCACTTACTGTGTAAATAAGCAACTGTTTGAGGACAAGCAAACATCATAATATCAGTTTAATGATATGTCAGTGTTATCTTAACAACTTGTTTCCCATGTCGACAAGTGGTAAGAAAGGAATCAGTCATTCATAGTTGGGATATCGAAATGTTGCCCATATAATTTTGAAATACGTTTGTTATACAGTTACACAGACAGTATCGAGACAACTTTGGACTTTGTTTATCTAATTACATCTGATAGCTTTAAATACTAAGGACATGAAGTCCTGTATGTCTGAAAAAAGGAAGATGGTCAGTAATTTAAAGGGATTTATCAAGTAAGAATTATGATGGACATTTCTCTCACACACATTTGTTACACCAATGATTAGTTGTAAACATAATCAACAGATACTCAAAAATCAATGTTAGAATCAGCATTATACTTTAAGGCACCTATTTCTTCAGCTTAGTCTCTCAGTAAAAAGCCTCACGAGGCTGGTCAGAGATATGCACACAAAGCCATCTTAAAGAAATTAAGATAATTTAATTAAAATATTAATGACACTTAAAGGATGTATTAATTTTCTTAAAATAAGCTTGAATAAGGCAAGTTTACTTCACTAATGAAGAAGTTCCCGAACACACTTGGAAAAGGACATCTCTTTTGATACATTCCGATTCTGCAGTCTCGCCATTAGAGATGTCACTAAAGCCGTGTTTCCACAGAGTGGAACTGTTGAGTTTGGTACAGTATATTTCGGTACAGCTAATTTTTTTCGCCTTTCTAACCCTCTAAGGAATAGTATCAAAATAACCGGCCCCAACCATTCCATTCAATGGCACCCTTCCCTTGGGGTATCAGAGTAAAATGGTACAGCTCCACCCACAACAGTCGGTTGATTGGACGACAGAAAAACAACTTGCAACCAGTGTTTTTTCAACATTCGCTTGACATGTTGTTGAGACAATCAGCCACAAACCGAGCTGCTGTATGTCCTCCATTGTATTCTGTTGTGTTGTTGTCCGCATGGATGTCTTTGCACCGGTACGACATCACTCTACATATCTCGCTGACCCGGCCATGGGGCACAGTCCACACCCCGTCTACCAAGTACTATTCTCAGTTGAAATGCAAGACTGACCCAAGGCTTTACCATTCCAAACCTTACTGTACCAACGCCGCATAAATCTTACTCACTGGAGCACAATGCTTATTAAAGCCCAGTTGTATGCTGTAACTTCTGCCCCCAAAACACTCAAATGGCGTAAGGCGAAAGCACAATAGCAACAAAGTGCAACATCGTGTAGATGTGCCGGCAATAAATTAGTATTCACTCAGAGTTCTTCAGGGGGAAACCAAGTGGCAGCTGATCCTGACGTCATTTAAGAATCTGAACTCTCCTTCAACACGGCACCCATCAGAGAATACATTCGACTGCAGTGACAGTTGTCATTACTTTTCATTCTTTTTGTATCGTTTAATGTCTGACTATTGTATTATCATTATTGATACAATTTTAGTGACTGTACTTTAAATTGCCCGTTGCTTTGTGCATGTTCTAGCATCTATTTTCCTCTATATGGGAACCTAAAATTGACATTTTGAGCGTTTGAAGATGACCTGAAACTAGCCACTGAGACCATTAGCTTATCAGGAAAACCTTTGCTGATGTTACAGATCAAGTGAGAAGTGGACTAATTTCACTATAGACTTCCATTCAAAGAGAGTTATTTTTGCAACCCAGAGTTTCCCCCAGTGGTTATTCAGTATATTGCAACTTCAGGGTAATTTACAGGGAGTAAACTACCGTTTTTTGTAAATGGTCATTGAGAGCAACAGAAGTTACACACTGGAGCTTTAAGAAGAGAAATCAAGGGGATGAAAGTAGAAGAAATGTAAAGCACAAAGAGAGGAAAGGATGGAGACACAAAGGGGCAGAAACAAGGAATACACAGCACAGTGAAATCTAAATGAGAACGTGTGAAACAGGAAACGAGTGTTTAGAATGAAGAACACAACAATTTCCTGTTTGGGAGAGACAGGGGGGTGAGAGAGGGATGTGTTTATTTTTAGTTTTTAGTTTTTGAAAAACAAACAGGAGAGTCAGAAAACAACAACAACAGAGAAACTTTCCAAAGAGTGTGTGCTCTGTAGCTGTATATCAATGACCACATCAGTCAGCTGTTTTTCTCCCTCATCACACTCCACTGAAGTCCTTGACCCAAAATCTGCCTTTACACCACAAATACTGAACTTAAATAAAGCATTTATATTGTTGCTCCGCACAGACAACAGAACGCAGGGCTGGGCAATAATTCAATAACAATATATATCACAATATTATTTTGTGATATATCAATATTGATATGTTTATACATGTGCAAACAAACACATAATTGATATTGAGTGTTCTGCCTAGATTTGTAAAATGTTTGGCTGACATTTTGTCTGGATAATTATAGACTTTGACTGATTTGAGACTTTTACTATGGTGATGTTTCGGGCCATAGCACCCAGCCCTAAAAGGTAAGTTCAAGTGGACTATGACTGTATAATTAAAGGATTCAATGGTGAAAGAAAGAAAAAATCCAAAACTTCAATGTCAGCTAAAATGTGTCCACACAACGTGTAATAATCTCGTACAATCTGGTGCTACTTTTAATGTGAAATTGTTGTTTTAAAAAATTCTCCTGAGATTATGTTAAATACTGTACAATTTGAGAGCTGCTTTGCATAGAAGAGGATGTGTGTTAAGTAAATGTTAACATGCTGTTAAACATGTGTACCATTTGCTATCCAGACAATTTCTGTGTTTAACAGGTAAGAATGTCACAACAGAAATTCTAAGTTTTACAAAGTGCAGCAGAGGTTGATGGGTATCATTCATTTGGCAAGTATTGGGAATTTTGACTCAGTGATGTAATGAAAAGTTTAACGTTTTCTTATTATTGCAGCTCATCCTGAGGAAGACATGAACAACATCCAAAATTCCACATCTGTCCATTCAATTCACTTTAAGACATTAACTCATAGTGGTGGTAGAGGAAAGTCAGTGGATTGATAGAATTATGGTCTTAAAACAATATAAAACAATATGTTCTGGTAAAAAATAATAATAATAATTTAAACTGAAATACCGGCCTGTCAAGCTATCTGCACAAGGTACACAAAGAGACATAAAAAAAACCCCACAGGTGACGCTAAAGTTCAGAGAAATGTAGGATTTAGGTTTATATTTAGGTGTAGGAAAAATCTCAATGAATTTTTTTAAACTTTTGAATTTGAAATGACAGGAAGAAATAGCCAAGAAAAAATATTATGTTAGACATCTTTGTTATTATTATTTTTATAATATTTTTATGAAGAATCTTTTTGATTCATTATGAAACCGGTGAACTCTGCACTTTAAGAAATCAAGTCATTCAACTTTATTTTTTTACTTTTAGTTTTAACAGAGGAAACAAAAATTAAAAAGGTTTACAGTTGATGTTAAATTAAATTGGTTAGTCAATTAGTTTTTTTCCCCTGAATGTTAGAATTATTCTAATCTTATAATTAGTTAGTGATTAATCTGTTGATTACTCTCAATATGTTGGTGAATCCTTTGGTTTATGTATTGTCAGAAAGCAATGAAAAATGCATCAAATTCTAAGGTTGAATTTTCTGTTATTTTTAACAGAATAATACAATTATCAAAATATTAAAGATCAACTTTCTGTTGAAATTGATTAATAAGTTGCTTCCTGTGGCTCTACGTCACATGAGCAAGTGCTAAAGGTAATGCATTGTAAAAATGAGAGAATTGTCTTTCCTCCATGTTAAATATCATTGTAAACTTAACGTCTGTGAGAAACGATTACCCACTGACTTTGTTTACAGCCATCTTTGACAGAAACCAGATTTAGAGGTCACTAATGGATGAATGAAATTAAACAAAAACAGTTTCTTGCATCATGAACCGAGCAAACACTCCACCTTCAGTGACACCTGATCCCTCATGTCACTGACAGCGATGACGGCAGAAGCAGTTTGTAAACAGTCTGAAAGTGGGACAGGGAGCCTGTTTACATCATAGTTACATCACAGTTACAGAAAACTGCTAGAAGACACACAGGAAGATTAGAGAAAAACTGAACAAAGGCCCCAATTATTCTTTTTCTTTTCCTGGATTTGTGAGTAGTGGCGATCAGTGGCCACCAGATAGAGAAAATATTAACACCAGAAGGATAAGGGAGGTGTTTTTCCTTAGGTGCAATCTTGATACATGAACAGAAAAAAGATTGTGAATAGTAATTTTGTAAGTTTGTGTGAAGCATTCATTCAGTTTAGGTTTAATTATTTAAACTGGAACGACAATAAAGTTTGAAAGTGTATAATCATTTTTAGTAGATAAGACCGAGCCTTTCAAACAACATATTAAAGATCATGTAAAGTGATAAAAAAAATATCTCCTCTGATTTTGTCACCCCACAGGTGAATAAAAAAGTCAGCAAGTAAGATTACACACACACATATATATATATACACATATACATGTATACATTGGTCTGAAAGGTAAGTCCTTACACTACACACTATGCTATTTATAAAATCTTTATTCTTTTTGACAAAGTCAGGGACACAATCATGGTAAGTTAAATCTCCACCAAGAAAGATTCCCCTATAACTGCCGGCCAGTAAGTTGCAAATCTGGATGCCAACATCAGCATCATTACAAACTCTAGTGCTAATTAACTTAAATATCTTGTTCATTTTAGATTGTCTGGCGTAAAATGAGGGAATGTTTATCAGAAAGTTAAAAATGTTGTAATGCTGCAAGTCTGGATTAATGTCCACTCCGGCGTGAGGTCTGGAGCTCTATACTGGGAGAAAATTAAAAAAAAGAAAGAAATCAAAACCAAAACCAAACCATCATCTGCCTTGTAAGTTCTTACCAAACAACAAGGACAGGGAGACAACTAGCATGAAGAACCATTTATATTTCTTGCAGCTCAAGGAGTCTTTGTGATATGTGTATATATTTTGTGATATGTATAGTTTTAATTTTTCTAGTGACAGAAGCGGATGGAGAGGGTTAACTCAAATGGCCGAAAGCAAGCTGGCAACTACCTCAGTGGTTTAAATAGATCACAAAACCATTGTCATATATCGATATACATACAGTATTATGCCAAGAAATATCATAATATTTTAATACAGTGTTGTAATGTACCAAAGTATAAATACTTTGTTACTGCACTTAATTACAAAATTCATGTATCTGTACATCACTTTGTTATTTATATTTAAATATCTTTGTTACTCATTACTACCAAATAAAATCAGAAGAAGAAGCGTTCCAGTCTTGATGAGCTGCTTCCCTACAAACACACATCATTCAAAGAACGCTCACCTAAGGTTCTTACAACCAAACCAAAAACTAACATTTAGAGTACAGTTTTGCCGGTCACCCATTCACACATCTTTCATACCCATTCACACACTTCAACTTGGGTTAAGTGTCTTGCTCAAGGACAAATAGAGTAGCAGAGCCAGGAATTGAACCATAAACCTTCCAGACAATCGCCTTACTGCTGAGATACCATGACTCAATCATTTGTTTAATACATTTACTTTTAAAACTTAAGTACATTTTATATCAGAAAATTATTTTTGATACGTAAGTACAGTAAATGTGATATACTGCAAGACTTTCACTTAAGTAATATAATAAAAAGTGACTTCAACTTCTACCAAAGTCATGTTCTGGTGAGACTGTGTATCTAGATAGAGTGCATCCCTTTTAGCAGTGCTTTGAATAGTGAAAAATAAAAAATACAACTGTTGAGTAAGTTTTAGAAACATTCTCACCTTTTTTTAAAAAAAATAAAAAAGAAGATGAAGACGTGAGCACGGTGTGCATGTGTGTGTGTTTCTCGGTGTAACGCCACAAACAACCTCCTCCACCACTGACCCACTCACATTAATGAAGCCATATGTGAATCTGTCACGTCAACTTTACACTTCTGCTGTATGAGCGCCACTCATAACTCTTTGATTCTGGTTCTTGAAAAAGATTCTTTACTTCCAAATAATGTGAAATGACATGCGACATAAACTTGTCCTCGTCTCGCAGAGACACAGACTGTCTTGTTTATCCAGTTTAGTTGTTCCTGCTCTGTTTGACACGCAGGACAGCAACACTGACACTGACACACTGCAGTCGTTGTAAAAACTCTACACAACTACAAACACCAGCTGTACTTTTCACCTGCAGCAGCGCCATAAGCACTGTTTTGGTTTGTTTTTTATCAATAATGTGAGCGGTCAACGCGACTCACCGTCATGTTTCTCCGCAGCGTATGTCTCTGCTCCCGAAACTGTCAAAGTGTCCAGACTCCAAACTTTTCTAAAAAACACTCCAACATTCCTGCTTCCGCTTCCTGAAAGTCTGAAACCAGCTTCAGCAGCAACTACAGCAGCAGTGGCGTGGAAGGAGAGGAGGCGGAGGGGAGGCGTGTCCCCTACAGCCTGCAGCGGAGGAACAGCGACATCTAGCGGGCTCAGTTTGTGCCTACGACACAGTGATTATTCAGATTCAGATTCAGGAAACTTTATTGGTCCCAGGCGGGCAATTCATCTGTAGCATCCCATACACAATGCAAACATACAGACACACAGACAACAGGGACATAGGAAAGAAGATAGGGGAAAACAAAGAAAATTATTATTAGTAGTAGTTCAGTTGTCTGATAGCTGAGGGTATGAAAGATTTGGAGCACCTAATTGTTCTGCTCAGGGGCAAAAGAAACCTGCACCACGAGGGTAGAAGTTTGAACTGAAGATGCCAGGATGTGGTCATGTTCAGTGATAATGTTTTTGGCCTTTTTAGCCACCCAATCTCCCCAGATTGAACACAGGTTTTATACAAGCAGAGAAACGCAACCAAGAGAGCGCAACCCTCCGTCAAGGCCGCTCAATTTCTCAGTGTCATACAACATTAAGCATCATTCCCATCAGTATTTATGTTTTGTCATGCTTCGACAAAATTACACAGGAACATAGACGTAAGTATGAGGTATTAATGCATCTTGTTTTTTGTCAAATAATTACTTTTTTAAAAGTTTTTTAGAAGTTATTTTAAAGGTACAGTGTGTAACATTTAGGAGGGGTATAGGCTGCAATTTAATATGCTTCCCTTAATGTATGTTTCTAAGTGTAAAGTCGTTTCATTTGCACTGGCTCGTGACACCAGACGTCAATGTACCATGCAGCATGATTTGTGCAATTGGTGTGACATGACAATCGCTCCAACACTCGAGTTGAACATTTTTAACTTTGACAAGGAATGGCATTGACGTGATGACCAATCTTCAGCGGCCAGGCACCCAGACTCTCCTCAAAATGGAGGAGAAACATAACTTTTGTGTTTGGGCCCCCGGAGCTATACAACACATGGTACTATATGCACTCTATCTTTAGTGGAAACGTCTGTATGAGTTCTGTGTGGACAAGAACCACTTCCAGCGATACTTAAGCATTAATATAATTGATGGTGAAAAGATTATGCTAATTACTTCTATCTTCTCTTAGGACCAAAATACGCTGACTTCCGGGGAAGTGCATATTAGTATCTTCTCAAAATAAGAATATAAACATTTACAATATGCAATTTAAAAATAGAATTCTGAAGAGCAATAAAAACATAAATTGTCTTGCTTTCTTTTCTCCTCTTCCTCTCTTTTCTTCTTTCTTTATCCAGACATTATTAAGTTCCACCACTGTCTTGCAAACTCTCCACCTTGTCAATGACGTAGTGATTCAAAGTTGGTCAGCACTTAGGGGCCCCCTTTCTGGTCTAGGGCCCCAAGCATTGCCAGTTGGTAAGCAGCGCCTCTGCGGAGGAGTCCTTTGTTTTTACCATCTGTAGATTCACAATAAGATTCCATGAATATTTACATACTGGACCTTTAAGGTAAGTGTCAACAACTTCCCATGTCTTGTAAAGTATACAGATTTTTTTTAATATCCTGAACTAAGATCCTGATCCTGAACCTATAATAAAAAAAAAATGCATACTTTATCATCAAAACATGTATGAACGTTAGAAACATTCAGTCAGGTTGGGTCCATTGTGTGGCGGCGCGTTCAGTCACAGTGGCTCTGATCAACCCTCCATCTGACTTCGTAATTGTGTTGTGCAATTTAGGTTGTATAATGACACTAAAGGACCTTTTCCTTTCTTTATTTCTTTATTCTGTTGCCAGTTTCTAAATAGTCACCATCATGACAGTTCATCATCATATTCAGAATGTAATTCAGTGATGGAAAGTCATCGTACTCGGAGTCTCAAAGTCAGTCGACAATTTCTGATGGTTTTAGGGCTTGACTTGTGATGTACTTTATGATCTGAATATTAAAAAGTGTCATATAAATACAGTTATATGCTGCTAATTGTTTACATGCATTGCTAATGTTTGCCAAAACAGTATGTTTATTGTATTGTGAATGTATATTGTACAATATGTATACTTATGAGCAAAAAGATTATACTGTATTGTTAGTATTGCACATGTCAAATATGTACACCCATTGTAGAGGTTCTAATATTGTTCCAAGCACTTTGCTATACTAAATAAAAAAAACTATGCCAAAGTGAAAAAAAGGAACATAAGTGTTGAAAAAAATGACAACCACACAAATATAAATTTTGTTATACCTTTTTTGTTTGTTAGTTTTCTGCATTTTGTATGACTGTGTTAACTGTGGGAATATATGTATATGTTGAAAGAATGTAAGAAAGAAATCAGATTACCTCACATCTGCCTGCAGTACCTACATATTCCCATCAGATGGCCACCAAACACCATGAAACAGATGACTAACTTTTCAGAAATGCTGTTTGATCTGCGGATAATGCAGCTCATGTGTTGATCAAACCAAACTTTAAAACAAACAATACTTTTTCCTCACTTTTAAAATATGCTGAATTATATTTAATGTCAGGCACAGGCAGATATTTCACAATTTTTATTGTAAAAAATGAAATGTCATTAAAAAGGTGTGCTTTTATTGTAAAACACATGATATGTTTATTCAAATAATAATCATGTGACCAACGTTTTTCTCAGCCTTTATTCAGTCCCATTTGTGTCAAAGGAAATCAGAATGTGTTTTGTGGTTTCAGTGAAAACGCAGCTCCGTATGAATAGGGTAATCTGACCTTCTCTTTAGACACACACACGCACACACACATGCACACACACACACACACAGCATGTAGTGTAGAATAATAATGCTTATTCAACAATGTCTTGCTTTCCCATTTCTTCCTTACAAACTCTTACCAACACAGACTCTACAAATAGAACCTTAGTATTTGTAGAGTCATACCATTTGTGAATGAGTTGGTGAATTGAAAATAAATAAACTACTATTAAACTATTTCCCTTTTTGTGTGTTTATTTTGCTAGTTTTCTTTTTTCTTAGTTTAATGATGCATGGATCTTAACATAATAATCAAAAGTCAGATGCCTTTTATTAAAGAAACACTGTCCTTTTTTTCGGTGCTACGTCATTTAAGTATTTAGTTTAGAGCACATTTCCTGTCTGGTTCAGTCTCTCATGTTTGTGTTCAGAATGAAAAAGCTCTAAAAACCCTAGTCTTTCAACCTGCTCAGCACAAAATAGTCGACAGAAACAGAGACAATCAAACTGTTCTGTCAGACAGAAGTTTTATATTCACCAGTCACTGAACTGAACAGCAGAGATTGATTTTGTGTTAACCATTAGCTGTCAGAGGGTCCACAGTGATGGACAGATACACAAGTCCAATGTTGCTGGGTAACCTCCTGGCAACCACTTCAGTGTCGCTATGGCGATCTCTTGACTGGAGAACAGTGTGGTCCAAAGTCTGCATCTTCTTTCCTGTCAAGCAGCGCTGATGCATCCGACCATGAAGTATGCACACCGAAATCCTGCTGAGGAAATGTTCTCATGTGGTGTTGTAGGCACGGGGTTGTATCCATATTTTATAGGAGGTGTCATGGTGGCCAAACAGCCTCCTGAGCTTCATAATCGCTCACTATAGACATGCAGCTAAAATCAAACACATCTGCACCAGTGTTAAGACGACAAGCATTCATTGCTTCATATGTATGTGGTGATCTGACATGACAGTGTGAGGGAGTCAGATTTAAAAAAGGGTAGCAACAAAACCTTTTATTATTCTACTTTATTTTATTTTATAAATCTTTTTATATATCACGCATCACTAATTGTTTTGTAATTAAGGAAATATTACAAAACAATATTAAAATATTTGATGCGGCAAGGCAAACCAGGAAATATGGATAAAAATGTCTCCAAAGGGACCAAACTCTATGCTCTCATTGTGTTGCACTTAGATTACCCTTTTGTATAAAGGTTCAGAAATCACTAGATGTTGTGGTTAGAGATGGTCACAGGTCAGATTTGTACTTTGCCACATTTTAGTGCTGACAAGGCTTTACTTAGGCCCAGAGGATCCAAGGCCTCATTCAGGTAAATATTGGGAATCTAGCTAATAATAGTCTAATAATAGGAATATACAACTCCTGTGTGTGTTTATAGGTCACATCTTCTTATGTGTTTTATTTAGCAGACGCTTTTATCCAAAGCGACCCACAATAAGTGCATTTCAACATTTGGGTACAAGAGTTGAGTTATGATTCATTTTACCATATAGTTTTAAAAAAACTAAAACTTTTTTCCTTTTATTTTTGTTCATAAAAATGAGCCAAGTGAACTTTGAACTTTGACGTATTACCAAATTTCACAAATTTCACAAATTTCACAAATTTCACAAATTCAATCCGATTTATTATTTTTGAGTACTTTTTGCTCAGGTGTGTTTGGTGAAAATGGAAAAAAACAAACATATAAGACACTCTATGTTGCACATTCTTATTGCCTCTTTGAATGCATTTCAACATTGTAATGGAAAAAAGCAGCCTAAGGCCCTGTTGTCTTAAGGGTTAACCCTGGATTGGTTTGAGGGCCCTTTGGGGTGGTTTCACTCAGGTAGGGAAGAAAGAAAGTATGCATTGGCCATACTCGCCCTCATCACCTCCAGAGACAGAGAAAGGGAACCTGTGAGATATAGACATTCATCATCATCATCATCATCTATTCTTCTTTAACAAAAGTATTTGATAAATCTGCTCACACCATTGCACCAACAATTATACAAATGTAATGAACACAAACTCATTTTTGGGCATGAGCGAGCGCGAGGACAGATGGTCAACTTTCCCCACAAAGAGAGAGCGAAAGACAGAGGGAGAGAGAGAGAGAGAGAGAGAGAGAGAGAAAGAGAGAGAGACTACTTGGCTCATACAAATGGAAGATTTGTCACGTGACCCCGTAGCCGTTTTAATGACGTACGCACCATATGGCGCGTGCCGGGGGGGCGGGGCACTGATATGCTAATTAGCACCCTCCCGAGTGTATGTACGTGTGTGTGTGTTTGCTGGGTATATAAGCATCATCATCCCAAACACACCCCTCAGAAAACTCAGAGCAGGTCACGCACAAACACGCACGGACACGCACATCGAGCGCACGGGATGCGTGCGATCTAACGGACAACAGCCTCAATACAACAGGTAGGTGTGTTTTTTTTCTTTCCCCAAATCAATTTAATATTCAGCTTCTGATTGATTCATTCCTCCTCTGATTGGTTCCTCAGAATTAAATGTGATAAATCTGATCATTTATATCTAGTGAATATTAATACATTAAATCTAATGCGTCTAAACAAAGAACGCACGCTGATCATTGCAAAAATAGTGTATTATGATATTCAAATAACTCATTTCATTGACTTTCTTTATTTTGTTTTCACTTTTAATTTTTTAGTTAAAGCATTTTTATTATTTTATTATTAATAAAGCCCTTTTACCAGGGTTTATTAATGTTTTTTTTTTAATATTGGTGTCATATTTAATTGTATGTATTTGTCTTAATCCTCTGTAAATCCGCTCACCTCAAAGTCTCATTTTCTACCTGTTTCTGTGTCTGTTAAATGAACGGGACTAGTCAGCGGGAAGCGGGAATGGATGAAAAACGGATTTAATTCGTCTGCGAAATTATTTTAACTTGAAAGAACTATTCATAAATGTGTAGATGCCGTTTACTATAAGTTTCGCCTCGTTTTCCCATACATTTGTCATTTATTTTAAATGTAAACGCATTTGATATTTCTAAAGAACTTATCTTATCTTAACCTTATCTGAGCACATCACGAGAAATTAAACTGAAATTTACTGCAACATGCAGTTGACACAAATTCTAATTTTCCTTCTTTTTCCATGCACCAAAAATAAAATGTACGCATACAGCTTATTTTTTCCAATCTCCGCAAAAAAGTTGCGGCTGTAGCCAATTTGAATTTTGTCTTCTACAGACAGACCTCACCTGATTTCATTGATCTTTCGAGAGACATATAGTTGAGTGCCACGTAAAGAATAAGAATAAGAATGAGAATAACGATAAATTAATTAAAGGATGTTTAATTATGTTAAATGTTTAATCACACTAAATTTAAATAAACCCTCTCCTGCCGCAACTTTCTTTCTTTCTTTCTGCAAGGGGATACCATTTTTTTTATTACAAAGTAATTACTCTCTGGCTCTACACTTATGTGGTATAGTTTATGTGGTACGTGGGCTGTAGCGTTCAGATTTTTTTAACAGTTATGAAATCACTTTAATCTAAAAATGTACAAGATTACATGTATAGAAGATAGAAGATGTTTGTAGAAAAAATATGCACCTGCATTTTAGAGGAATTATACATTATAACAGCTAAAGCTCTCTGCTGGAATGTTGCTTTCTTTTCTGAATAACTCACTCAAACTGTCTGTTTTTTTAGTGAATCAGCATCATGACCAGGTCTCTGCGGGAAGAGCAGGGGTCAGTGGAGTCTGAGGAGCAGCAGGAGCTCTGCAGCCCCACAGAAGGAGAACCAGAGAGGGAAATGGAGGAAGATGAGGAGAATCGTCTGGAGGAAGAAGATGATGATGATGATGATGATGACGAGGAAGAGGAGGAGGACGAGGAGGACGGTGAGAACAAACCTAAGAGGCGAGGGCCTAAGAAGAAGAAGATGACAAAGGCCCGAATGCAGAGGTAAAGGAGTTTTTTGTTTGTTTTTCAACTATTAACTAACAATATTATAGAATGTGTAGGTAGGTGCTTGATTAAACTACAGCTCCCGTCAGAGTACAGCAGGGTAGAGTAGAGCATAGCAGAATACAATAGAGCAGAGTACCATAGTACCATAGTAGAGTAGAAGAGTCCCTGCTCATAGCACATTAGCTTTTAGTCAAGGAGTACCTGATAATTCAATAAAAAATGCTTTATTCTAGGATGTTACAAATGTGATAATTGATGACTGGGCTAATGACAACTCTGTTGTGTGTTTCTGCAGGTTTAAGGTCCGTCGGATGAAAGCCAATGCCAGGGAAAGGAATCGAATGCATGGGCTGAACGACGCCCTAGAGAGTCTGCGTAAAGTTGTACCATGTTACTCCAAAACCCAGAAACTATCCAAGATCGAGACGCTCCGCCTTGCCAAGAACTACATCTGGGCTCTGAGTGAGGTCCTGCGCTCTGGCAAGGCTCCCGAACTCATGAGCTTTGTCCATGCACTCTGCAAAGGTCAGCATCAAATAAATAAATAACTTAAAAGCAGTGAAATGAAGAGGAAGTTTTGGCCTCTAGTCCCAAAGCTTTATCTCTTTTGTTATATTAGAGAAATTTCAAGATATTCACATTAATAAAGTCAATATCAAAACTCTATGAACACAAGATTAAAGAGATATTAACAATTACATTTACTTACACGGCTATTTATGTAATCATTATATCATATTAATGTTTAGTAACAGTTACTGGCAGTTATAAATAAATAAAATTAAATATTTGTTTTAGTTTTTGAGAGTGGAAATTCACAGACGTCACTTGCAAACAGGGACCTATTGGATCAATCACAGCGGCATCCACTCACATGTGCTGTGCTTTATCATCTATGTTCCTCTAAATGGGTAAATCATTTACAAAATTGGCATCATGTGCTGTTGAAGAAGAAAATATTGACTGACATAAATCAAGTGAGAAGTAAACTCCTTTTCCCAGTTAGTCTGGCTATTCGGAGGACTACATCCACTTTCTACATACAGTCTATGTTTGCAACCAGTGGCGTCACCTCTCTGGTGGCTAACTGTAACTCCCGTCCTACTTCCAAAGCTTTACTTAGCTACGGTAGCGATTCCCGACTCTGCTCGTCTATGTGCCAACACTTAACCTTGTGAATGGGTATGAAAGATGAGTGATAGGAAATGTGCTACATATAGATGTGCTGTATAAAAGTGGGAGTGAATGGGTGAATGGCACAACTGTAAAGCAGCTTTAAGTGGTCATCAAACTAGAAACGTGCTTTATAAACACAAACACATTTACCATTACTTTTCAAACTGGAAGACTTTGTCTATTTTTCATATTGAGCGTTGACCGAATTGTCCCTCCGTTGTCAGGTCTATCTCAGCCGACCACTAACCTGGTGGCAGGCTGCCTGCAGCTGAACCCTCGGACTTTCCTACCGGAGCAGACACCTGACATGCCGACTCACCTTCCCCCAGCCGGTACTGCCTATCCTGGACACTTCTCCTACCAGAGTCCCGGGCTGACGGCTGGCCTGCCCAGCCCGCCCTATGGCACCATGGAGCCCTCCCATATCTTCCACCAGGTCAAAGGTCAGCCATACGGCACTATGGAGCCTTTCTTCGATGGGGTCCTGGTATCTGACGCCCCAGCATTTGATCCGCCCCTCAGCCCACCACTGAGCATCAACGGAAACTTCTCCTCGTCCTTCAAGCACGAGGTTGTCACAGCTGCCGACTATGACAAGAGTTTCTCCTTCAGCGTGCACTATGGTGGGGGAGGGGCTGGAGGACACACTGCCATCTATGGTGGTGGAGGGACCAATCCTCGGTGTGGTGAACTGCAGGTGGACGGGCTGATGGGATTTGAAGGACAATCACACCATGAGCGGCTGATGAACGCTCAGTTGAACGCCATCTTCCATGACTCCTGAGGATGAGGAGAAAGAAGGACTGAGAAACTGATGTGGACCAAAACGGACAGACAGACCGTTGTATATCTTTCAATCTGTCCCTCTTTCTTTTATTCTTTGTGTCTGCATCAGGTCTACAACTCTCTTTGGTCATCAGCATGGTGGAGATGGCAATACTATCACCTTGTTAATGTAATCTTTGTCGCGTTTCTTACTGCTGAGATGCTCTCTGAATGTCTTGTTATGATCCTCATTATCATTTAAAAATGATGAATAATTAATAAGCAATAATCTGGAAGAAACTATGCAATTTTATGAAAACCTGAGCTCTGCTCAGCTGATGATTCCAAATGTTGAAAGAATAAAGATTTCTCTATTTTTGGGTCAGTGTGTCAGTGAGACGACGTGGGTCCGGTTTTTAAGCCGGGAGTGGTCCAGAGTCTTCATGTTGTTCACGTGGTTTTAACTTTATGCTTTTTATAATGTTCTTGTAGTGTTCTGTCAACATTTCATGTGACTGTTGTTCATATTTTATAAGATAGATGTATATAAAAGCCTTTTATTAAAAAGGAATTCATTGTGATTCATCCAAGACTGTTTATCAGCACCAACACAACAACAAGACAGGAAAGCACTTCAGTGTAGCCTGGATTAATGTGCCGGACCTTACATGTTGGGATACACTGACTGATGCTTTAAAATGTAATGTAAATGTAATTCTTTAAAAAGAAAGAAATAAATAAACATGGGTGGCAGTTTATAGATTTGAAATCTCTTTCTAGTGAGCAATATAGCAAATTCATTTTTAACCAGACGGTAAAAAGATTATTTGAAGATTCTTAAAATACAAGACAGTGTCTTCACCTTTAAAGAAAAAAAACAATGGCTGCCTCGCACATAGCACAACTTCCAACGCAGTTTGGTCCAAATAAGTTTACTAAAGTTAAGTAAAAAAAATTCAACAATGTATTAAAATGTCTTCAGTGTCAAATTGTAGCCAAAGTATGCTTTAGAAGTGGTTCAGTGCTAAAAAAAAAAAAAGAAAGGCCAATCAGGAAGTGAATTCAGGTGACTGCATCATTGTTTATAAAGGTCTCTGTTTCCACCTGTCCAGAATAAATGTAGCTCTGGAATTTTTAAATGAAAATGGAGTTAGTAGCAGGTTCAGACCAGAATGCCAGAATGTATGCATTTTGATATGGAAACGGAATAGTGTGGGTGTAGCCTAGAGCTCAGTGAGAACTGAGATCTGAGTTTAGATTGTTAATACCGTGAAACATAAACTCAAGACCTTGTGTTGTGGGTGGGAAATATTGACAGCTAGATATGTTTTACTATTTTCTGATATTCTCTGATATTTTATAGACTGCATGTTGATTTGAGAAAAGACTTGGCAGACAAACTGTCAATGAAAATCATCTGTAGTTACCCTGGCTTGTTGTGCAACAATCAAAAGAGATTTTGACAAAATGATGCTACTGCTCTCTCCTCTTTTTCTTCTTTTGCATAATAAAAGTCTTACAGTATCTTCCATTTTTAAGAATATGTGTATGTTATTCATTTGAGGGGTTTGAGGCTCCAAGTATGACACCGAACAACTGGTACCAAACAATATCTCCTTACGGAGAAAACCCTGTTAACGTGTTAACAGCATTATCGCCCACCAACTGAAGGACAAACCCTGGATCAGAGTGTGTGTGTGTGTGTGTGTGTGCGTGCGTGCGCGCATGTTAAGGGCACAGATGTTCGTTCTGCAGGCAAGACTTTAATTTATGAAAATGATCTCGTTTATGCATGAGAGCCCCCCCCCCCCATACATACTGCTGTCCTGCTGTGTGTGTGTGTGTGTGTGTGTGTGTAAGTCAACAGGGACAATATGGTGGCCATATCACACTATTTAGTCTCAATGAGAGAAAGTCGGGCAGCAGCATAAAAATGCATCTCTATCGTCCAAAGAAAAAAATATAATTAACTCCTTTAAGAACAAAATAGATCCTCAGTCACAACAACAACAAAATCTGCCTTAAATAAAAGACAGATGGATTCAGTAAGTGTGAAAATTTGGGGTGAATATTCAAAGGGACTTGCTGAACTGCTCACTTTGAAATTTCCTTTTTATTCTCACCTGAAGAAAATGATAAACATAAACACCACTTGGGTATTTTAATATCCATGTAATAAAGAGGTATTAATAGCATTATTAGCAGGAGCCTTTGTGATAGGTTTGGCTGTTGGCTGATCATAACACTGATTAAAGCTGCTTTAACTCAGCCATCTGTTGTGTGTTTGTGGCTCATAATATGTTGTTTATACCACAGCCAGGACACATCCTGCTTTCTGATTGGTTGGCACGTGTCTGTTAAAATGATATACAGGATGATGATGGCTTGGAGAATCATCGCAAGGTTTTTTTTTTAATCAACATTGTGTTAGCACTTTTAATGTAACATTAACAGTTACCATATTATGCTGTTATATATCAAGTCCTGGTTCAGTCTCTTACCAAGATATTTGATGTCTTGGTATATAACAAGAGCCATGTCACACAAATAAAAAGCAGGAAAAACCAATTCCCTTCTCTTTTGAGAATCGGTATGGGTCAGTATCGGTATCGATCAAATACTAGAGAAAATCACTGCATCAGATATCGGACAGATAAAAATGTAAAATCCGATTTAATCCAAAAATCCTATATATACTGTATATATATTGTGTGCTTTATTATGCACTGACTGTAAAAAATGTAAATAAAAATTCACAAAACGTGTCATGTTTGGGCTGTGAACAATATTTGTAATTTTTATAGCTCACAAATGGTTTTGAATGACTGTATCAGACTATTACCGGTATCAGTAGATATTCAAGTTTGTGAAACACGTATCAGACACAAAAAAGTGGTATTGTCCCATCTCTAATCTGATGTTTTTGTCTTTATTGAAAGCACACCTTTAGTAATTGCTGCAGTCTGGCACGATAAGATAATGAAAATGTGGAAAACGAATATTAAAATGTTAAGGTTATGGGGATATGAATGATTGCGTTGTCTCATGCACAACATGAGATTCATTGTGTCAATGCCTCAATGTCAAGTTTCTCATTATAAAAGTCATATTTTGCCATCAAAGGCACAGAGTGATTACCCTGAATTATACACACACTGGACCTTAAATGGGACAATACATGTTAGTATTACTAGTTTGTAGCACTTATATGTAAGTAAACAGCACTTAATAATCATTCATATTAACTTGATTACGCTGCTATAAGTTGCACACTCCCTGTGTGCGCGGGTTCCCGCGTAATCGAAGGATAAACACATGAGCGCGCGCCAGGCGCTTGTAGTGTGTCTGCCGCGTGCCCGAGCCGTGAGTCTCCTCCGTCGAGCTGATGCCATGTTGTCTCCATAGCGACAAGATCCCGGAAATACAGTGTAAACTGTCGGCGCTGACTTTTTTGGTGACCAGCTTACTGCGCGTTCGTCCGCTTTGTTTGTTTGTTTGTTTGTTTTGGTGTTTGGTTCGTTTCTGTTTGTTCAAGTCAGTAAACATGTCGGGGCCTAAAGAGGAGCTGGAAAAGCAGAGAGACAGCACGAAGAAAAAGAAGAAGAAGAAGAAGAAGGCAGAAAGCGGAAAGAAGAGAAGGGAGAAGCAGCAGGAGGAAGAGGGTGTGAAAGGGGGAGGAGGAGGAGAAGAAGAAGAAGGAGAAAAGCAGCAAGTGGAGGAGGAAGAGGTGCACAGGTGAGTGTGGTTCTGCTGGGGAAGATTCCTTCTTAGAACCACTGAGATGTGTGGAAGAGTTTAGTGCCAGAGGATCATTGAATCCTTCACTTCACAGTGATTTAAAAACTTTACCAACAGGGGTGATATAAATGTTCAAGTAGACTTTATTGTGGAGCTCAACTATGTGTTAGTTTCCAATCAAAATTACAATTTGAAACTACACAATTAGCAAATTGACAAGGCTGCAGATTAGAATACATGTTGTGCAGTATGTCTCACCCAAGGTGTATATTTTCTTTTTTTAATAGTCATAATGCATACTTTCAAGTTCTGTTGCAAGGATGAAAATGTAGATGAGTAGTTATTTTGATTGTAAATCATGAGGCAATGCCCTTCCACATTTATTTATTATTAATAATAAATAAACTGAAGCTTGTCAAAAATAAAAATCAGGAATCCAATCGCAATGGCTCTATATCTGTCAGGAAAAACTGCAGTGAGTTATTTTTCCTCATATCATTCAGTTATTGATGTGCAGCACAGAAACAACTGGAATGGATGATGGCATCTGAATTCTTAATCATTAAAAAAAGTCTACAACAGACACTGAGGTAAAAGCAGACATTGAGAAATACATTCATTGGCCTTTAGATACACCTGTTTAGTGCATTTAGGTATGTAGACCTGGTCAGGATGAGCTGCAGAAATTCTGACCGAGTATCAGAATGGAGAATGGGACGATACCACTTTTTTGTGTCAGTAGTAGATACAGTAATGTTAGACGATTTTAAGAACTATGAAGCTGTTAACAACACATTTTGTGCTGAGTCAAAAATATTGTTCTCCCAAAATCTGATTTTACGGTCTGTGCATAGTGAAGCATGCAATATATAGGATTCTTGGATTGTATTTGATTTTACATTTTTATCTGTCCGATATCCAATACAGTGGTTTTGACCAGTATCGGACCGATACCAATACTGACCGATACCGATTCCCATTCCTAGAAGGAAGTTGATTAAGTGACTTTGAACGTGGTTGTTGGTGCCAGATGGGCTGGACTGAGGGTTTTAGAAAACCACTGATCTACTTGATCACCTTTTGAAACACATCTGTCGCTAGAGTTTACAGAGAATGGAAGAGTAAAGAGGAAATATTCAGTGAGTCTTGTTGATGTCAGAGGTCAGAGGGAAATGACCAGACTGGTTGAAATGATAGAAAGGCCAATAAGAGCTAAAATTAAAATAGTGGGAAAACATACACTTTATTTCCCCCCCCTTAAGTTAGTTAGTTGTGATGTTTAACAGTTATTGGCATCCGTAATGTTGCATTATCAGCTTCTACATATAACATAAAAAAAACCCTGATAAAGTTGTTAAAGTTGACCTGACAAGCATTTCCGATGGATGTTGCTGACCCCCACTTGTCTTTTTCCCAAGCTTGTTGAAACAAGCATTTAACAGCGTCACAAAGATGGATGGATGAGACTATTATAGTTATAGAGAAAAGAACTTCTTGTTCTGACAAACAGAATCAGTAGAAAGTGTGTGAGACCCTTTCACAGGCCAATCTTCAGACATCTTTAATATCAGAAGAGCTGCACTGATTATTACCAAACCCATCATTAGGTGATCAGCATATAATTGATTGCATTTTATTTATTTATGTCTTTAATTAGATTGTAAAGTGAATACATTTTAAAGACTCCTGAATACAAGTTTTTAGGCCGTGCTAAGTAATAAGTAATCACTGTACTATTATATGGCATCAAAACAATAATTGGTAGAGTAATTGATATTTAAAGAAATCAGTAGCAGTCATGATCATGGTCTGCTTGATTGATAAATGTATTTAAGTCACATCTGATTGGTTGAAATAAACTGTGTGTGTGTGTGTGTAGCAGTGACTGTATTGTACTGCGTGGGATCTTCAAACTGGGGAAGAAGAGTCACGACGTCCTGCTCACCCGAACCAGACTGACCTGGACTCCCATCACCCCTGAGATGCCGACAGGTCAGTTACCACGCTGACCAGTTGTTGTTGCGGGCAGACTGTGTGCATATTGAGGCAGCTGGTGCTGTAATGGAGAAGTTGTCACATGTTGAGACCACCTGACACTGGACATCTGGACACACACATCTACTGCTGGGGGTGGTGTGTAAGTTTAGCAGGGCCCTCCTTCACCAATAATGATCAATCATTTTTCTAACAGCATTTATTACACTATAACACATTTCAAGTTGCTTGAACACTTCTCTGTAGCTGTCTTCCTGATGTCTACTGTTACGTTTTCAAGTTGCCTTAACATCACACTGAAATCACAGAGAATCATGAAAACCATGATTCTCTGTGATTTACTGAAACAATGTTACACTCTGTTACAGTAATAGTGCTGGATTCAGGTTTTTTGAAGGGGTGAGGGATACCAACTTCATTTGACACACGGCAGTTCACACCATGCAATTTAATTCTTAGTTTGTTAGTCTCACAGACTCCTATTCCACAGACTACAGCAGCAGCAGCTCGCTATCAGTGGTGCTGTCCCTAAATACACTAGACCCCTCTGTTAAATATTGAGATTTCCCTGTCTGTTAAATAGTGGAGATTAACCCACAATTTTAGGATTGTTCAGTAGTTTTATTAATCTACAGTTTGGCACTGTTCGGCTTGATTTCTGTGTCGGACGTGTCTTCCTTTGACGGCACTGACCAATCACTGGCCGGCAGTCTGACCAATTATAGCATAGTACCTACTGAGCACGCTTGGAGCCGCCTCTTAGCAGGTACTAAAAATAGTACCTGGTACCAGGTACTAAAATATTACGTGGTCTGGTACCAGGTAATATTTTTACTACTACTATGCTAGTGGAAACGCTACTTAAACCGTGCCGTGGTGAGGCGAGGCGAGCAGAGCAACTGGATTTCTGGATAACTGCATGGCAAAGGGGGAAGTCTTTTCTGTGTCACAGCAGCAACTTTACAACTCTTCAAATATAGAAATGCAAATATACATGGAAACAGAAGAACAAAATATACAACAAGATATTAAAACTATAGAAAGATATAGACAGCCACCCAAGATTAGACAGAATAGAGTAGAATAAAATATAAAACAGTAGAATAAAGTGCAAAAACATATGTAACAACAATAGCAAGCTTTTATTGTGTTTGAGGAAAAGTGTGCGGAAGTTTGTGGGAATTTTGCAGATCCTTTAAAACAGTCTCTGGTTTGGTCACGTGTGTGTTCACGTTGGTGTTTGGATTTTCATTTTTGGTTGAAATCATTTAAGACAGAGCTGGTTGGTGGAGCACGATGAAGGTGTACATACAGTGTGTGTTTGTGTGGTTGAAGCCAATCTGTTTTGCTGTATTTCATCCAAGCTAATGTCATTAAGCCAGAACTGTGTGTGTGTGTGTGTGTGTGTGTGTGTGCACGTGCTGGCAGTAATATAGAGAGCAGTTGGTTCGGCCCATGGGGGGTTATTAGAGTCTCTCAGTGTGAGGAGATTAACACACACAGATACACACACACACACACACACACACACAAACACGTAGTCAGCCTGTCAGCATGTTGTGTGTGTACGTGTGTGTTTGTGAGTTGATTATATATTTCTATATAAATGGATCAGCTGTTGTTGTTTATTTCTACACATGAATTCATCCTGCCTCACCCACTGGCCTGTCTGTCTGTCTGTCTGTCTGTCTGTCTGTCTGTCTGTCTGACAGTGAGACACAAACCACAGTAGTATCGAGATTGATTGACACGCAGACCATACGTTTCAAGTTAGTTTACATGTTAGAAATACATGTATTAATCTTTAAAATCGTGTATTTAGAGACTGATTTTAGTGGAGTTTCAGAGTGGGAAGACCACACAGCACCTTTAAGTAGTCTTTCAAATCGAAATCACAATTTGAAAAACTGCAATTAGCAAATCACTGGTAAGGCTGCAATTTAATCATTATTGTTGATTTTATTAGGGCTGCAACAATTATTTGATTATTAAATGATTGATTGATTAAGGAATTAATTGAGTATTTTGTTTATTGATTATTTTAAGTGTTTTTTTTATATGAATTAAAAACAGCTCTGTGATTTCAGCGTTGTAAATAAGAATATGTTTAATTTTTTCTTTTAAGGCTGTAACTGACATTTGACATTTGAGGATGTTGTCACTTTGAACGTTGGGGGGAAACACCAAATGACAATTTACAAAATGTTCTGCATTTCATAGACAAAACAACTTATCCATTATTCGAGAAAATAAATGAATCAATCTCATCCTTGCATTAGAGCAAAGTTAGTAGTAAATAGTTTGATGATGCATGTTGTAATGCTCCATCTTATTTTAAATCTACAAGTGAATATTTAATCACAGTTTTCAGTGTAGATAATATCAGGGAATTTCCAAGCACCTAAAATAAATACTGATGATAGGCAACATGTCCCTATTATTTGGTAAAGATGAGAATGGAGAATTCAACTCCAACTCTCTGTGTTCGTTTTGGTGAAGACTGATCTAATCACTGAGTAAA
This sequence comes from Solea solea, assembly GCF_958295425.1. Taxonomy (NCBI): domain Eukaryota; kingdom Metazoa; phylum Chordata; class Actinopteri; order Pleuronectiformes; family Soleidae; genus Solea; species Solea solea. The sequence goes on along the minus strand of NC_081135.1, from coordinate 20,500,273 downwards.
GTGACATGTGCTGGTAAACATTACGCCATTGAGAAAACTTAGAATATAGAATATAGTCTTGTTGATGGTGCTGATTCATCCTTGTGACATCTTCATCATCAGGCTAATGTGGTATTTAGAGTCTAATTTGTAAGATCATGAAGAGAAAAAACAATCTTTTCAGTAATGAAGTTAATAAGTAAATAATTCATAGTGGTATAGCCATAATATGTTCTATACTGGGAACTTGTGCAATAATTAACCTGTCTTTCTGCATTTAGCACTTTAGTATCATCCAATGACACTGACACTTTATTATCAGTTGTTGTTGTTTTTTTTGACAATGACCCCCAGCTTTCCTCTTTATGTAACTGTTGTATTTATATTATATCATATATCATATATCATATATCATATTTAAATTTTAATGTTTATTAATATACATTGACCCTTACCTTAAAAAAACAAGATAAACACACCTCCATTTCCCTTGTGCAACCCATTGTGGAACAACAACTAAACTCTCTCACAACCAGGTTTAGTATTAGTATTGTACTGAGACGCTCTTCTGTCCTAGAAACAATGGACATCTGAAGGACTTAGTAACAGTGACAAGAGTCTATGATAACTGATAAATTCAAAATCAATACATAATCACTGTCAACATTAACGTTGAGGGGTGTTGCAGTGTTGTAGGCCCAGAATGTGTATATGTGTGTGTGTGCATGTGTAAACTAAAATCCATGTCCCTGACAGACGACCACATGGCTTGGTCACCATGAGACTGGACTGCCACTGTGTGTGTGTGTGTGTGTGTGTGTGTGTGTATGTACTTGTGCCTTCATCTTTCTGAAGACCATTTGGAGCTACAGTACAGAGACCTCACAGAGTTCGGACATTTTGGGAAAGGGAGGACATTTTGTTCAGTCCTCAGTGCGTTCAGGTTTAGGTCACGGCAGGACTGGGGTTTGGTGTGTGGTGACAGTAACGTTCAAAGTATGTGTCATGTTAAGGGGTGACCTGACACATGCCAACCTGTGTGTGTGTGTGTTGGCACAGTGGGTTTGTGAGGGCGTGATGGGAAACTCATCTCCATCTGGAACAAACCAGCACTCGATCTGTGAAAGGCAATACACTGTGTGTGTGTTTGTGTGTGTGTGTGCAGCCGCTCTGTGGGTTCTGTCATCTCAGATGAGAGTCATCTTTTTTAGGTGGATGTATAATCTGTGTCTCGTTTCCCAGTTTCATTAGATCTACAGGGCTTCTTTTTGGGCCTTTTTTAGCTCGTAGTTTTTGGTTTAATGCCACGTAAATAGTAATAGTTTTACATCACTTTTAACACTTGTGTTAACCTTATTCCCTGCTCTTTAACTAGATGTATTTATTTTTCCTCTGCAAAAAATTGTGCCATTGTCTCAGTGACACAATTAACAAAACATAACGGTGATACTTCTCCCACCCTCCCACTTGTCCCATTGGACGTATTTGGTTCATGTGTCAAAGAAGACACAAATCATCAAGTGTGTCTGCTTTAGAGCAGCACCTCTGGGAGAAAAGGATCCACACCAACATGTCTGTCACATTGTCGTCTATAGTCTTGCGTGACCAAACCAAAATAAAAACAAGGTTTGTGGCCCACAAATGAAAATGTTTCCTCAGTCTCTGGTGACACATCATGGTCATTTTATGTCTTGATATAATACATTTCTTACAATCACAGTGTGTAGAGAAAGAAGCAACACCAACACCAACAGACAGACTGTGACCCTGACATATGGGCGCTGGCCTCTCCGGGTGACGAAGGGTGGGTGTAATGGGGGGTATGTGATATTTGACAACAGCAGGAGGGTGTTTCATAGAGGCGGGGGTTAGTCAGCCGTGAAGCGTGTGGATATACTTCTCATAGGGAACATAGAGTAAATCAACTCGCCATTAAATTATTATAAAGCAAAATAATGTGGTGACTTAAATTAACAGTGTTCTGAGTCGCCTTTGTCATGTTAGATTATATATGATAAAAACAAAACAGTGATGGCAGGTGATGATATCACTCAGATGATATTGACTATCTCTGAAACCATCGATATGACGTTCTGAAGATACAAGGGGCAGTTACACATCACTGGATCGACGAAGTGGTTCTGATGACTATTAATATATCAAATTAAGGAGTTTGTTTTCCATGTACATAAGGTTTTGCACCTGTTTTTCCATGTTCCACCTGTGTGTGCCTGTCTGTGTGGGATGGATTTTCAAAACAAAAGCCATTTTAATTGTTTAAGATTGTTGAATTTAAGCCAAAGTGAGACCAAACATAAGAAAACCTCATTTAGCATTTGTAAGTTAATAATAACTGAATAACTGCCTTGAAAGAGAGCCCCCATTCTCCATGAAACATTGTGTTCTTTTCTTCGTACATGCAAATTATGAAGTTGTATTTGTTTAGTTGATATTGGTGTCTATATTTACCTTTAACAAATCCCTTTAGTATCATTACTCCACAAGGCGTGCATAACAAAGTTGTTGTTGAACATACTTTCTTATTTCAAGGGTATTTTACAAATGTTGAATTGTTCTGGAGTCCATTAAAAGTCTTGTAAGGCTAATATCTGACCTCGTCTGAAGATGGGTGTGCGGTATAAGTCGGTCTAGTCGGACATGGACAAATCACTTTCCGATTATGCTGGCAGCTGCTGTGACACGTTCTGCTGATCAATGGATTAGTGATTAATACAGTTAAAGATATTATATAATGTGAAGCAGTCACTTTGACTCACAAAATGAACACACTTGAACTGTCAAAAGTCTCTGTGTTGACGTTTCCTCCCTCCCCGCAGGTGAGGCGTGTGTGCTCCAGCCAGGTGTGATGCCACTGCAGGACGTGTTTGCAGTGAAGGTGAAGCGGCGGCGAGCAGCGGGCCAAGAGTCAGGCGGACCCGTGCTCGGTGTGACCCTGTTCTGCTGCCGGAGGAGAGGGAGGAGGCTGGAGGAGGACACGCTTCACCTCCACAATGCCTCTGCTGAACATACGTTCACCTGGTACAACACACTGAAGGAACTGGTCTCAGGTAAGGTACACAGTCTGTCATGCAGTATGAAATAGAGGCATGAATGTGCACAGATACTATAGATCCCAGGTGGTGCTCAACCTGACCTTTTTCCCTTTGCATAAATTCTCAGTTAAATGTGTCTTATGATGCTTAAAAATGGCATTTAAATTTTATTATTTGCAAGACACCAGTAATTTTTTCACACTTTGTAGAAACTTGTTTAGAAGGGTTATTAAGCATTTTGCACAAGTATATGATTATTAAAATAAGTATAGAATAGAGATATGCAAGTACAAGATTTGCCAATGTAACTTTTTTTTAAATATTTTTTAATATTAATTAATTTAAATATGAGGGGTGCCCTTTTTTCACTTGAGCCCCTGCCCCCCTAACATTTCTGTGCATGGACTTGAATAGTTATTCACATAGGAAAAGCCTGACATGACCTGAATAGAACCAAATACACCTTATGGAGTGAAAACAAACACCACCAGCACACTGTACCTTCAACACTTTCACCAATTGTTCAATATTATTACATCTTGAACATATGTGAAACAAAATATCCAAAATATTCTCATATTATGACATCATTGTTTTAGGTGAATGATTTTCTTGAAATCGATGACCTTGTCAGAACAAAGCTTGGTTGAGCTGTGAAGCTTTGTTGATGTTACATAAGAGCTAAGATACACAGGAATCATGACTCAGTCCTTCTGTGAGCGTCATACTGTAAGATGATTACACACACACACACACACTTGTGAATAACGCCGCTGTTATTAGCGCTAACTGTCATTCGATGAATGGATGGATGGATGGATGTATTAATGGTGAATAAAAGGAACACAAACATGGTTAAATCATTTAATAATAATTGTCCTGAATGCTATAAAACAGAAGTGCCCACGAAAATGTACTGCTGAAAAACCCAGTCATTCAGCAGTTTGACAGGATAAACACTTCTTGTATACACACAAGCACTCCCTCAGTCAGGTCTGATAGTATTGCTTGACAGAACCTGTTTTCAAATTAAGGACACAACATACAAATAATGGTAAATTATTTTTGCTCATAAAGACCTGAGGAAAAACAATAACATCAAAAAATAAAAGATTTACAGTGTTGCTATGCTGCATGGATTTATTTTGACATATTAGACTCAGGTTTTATCTCTCCTGTTAAACTCTGAGGGGCTCTCAGTGGTATGACATGAAATCACATTTGCAGGATTAGCTATTGACCAGACAGATTAGGTGCTAGGTGCTCAGATTATAATTTCGTTGTTTTCGATCACCATCACTCAGTTTAATGAGGTGACTCACAGTTACATCATACAGGAGAGATAATCTGCTAATCCACCGGAACACAGAGAAACAGATTTTACTCACAGATGCACACACACATTCAGCAGTATGAGGTAACATCCCATCAGCAGCTTTGTGTCGTGTTGTCTGTGCGAGAGATTAGTTAAATGCAGTCTATATATAATCATGTTGTGTTCAGTTTAGCCAAATATATGTGGACACGTCATAAAGACACATGTGTGATCATTTATAATTTATGTGCAACTGGTCTGTGAGTTTCCTGTTCTATGAGGATCGAGGAAAACGTCAGTTAAATTTTGCAGCATCTTTAAGATAGTATGTTTGTAAATGACATTATACAGTAAATAGTGGTTGTTTTTGACAACAAAAGAAGTTACTTTTTTTTTTTAAATGTCAAGCATAATATTATCTCTGCAGCTTAATCAGAACTTAACAACTGTAAGGTATTTTATATATACAAAAAGAAAGTAGTATGTCATTTCTTCCAACAACAAAAGACCTAGTTTGATGATATGGTGAAGCAGCATGGGATGATGGGAAAATATCTTATATTAGTCTTGTGGGTTTTAGATATTTTAATGTGGAAATGTTGCATATTGTATCTTTAAAAATCCTGCATTGGTCAACCCCCCCGAGAAAATACATTTGCATTGTGGTAACGTTTTGGGTTTTTTTCTGTCCACTACAAAAATAAAGTTGCAGCAATGAATGCAATTTGAACTTCAGCAACGTCCTCACATAACGTGTTTTAATAAAAGTCTCAAGTTCCCAGACGCTTTTTCCCAGGTGCACAGTTGTGGGCGGTGCCTGGCTGACACTTAACACACAATAGAAATGTTGGAGTGCTGTGTGTATGGCTTTAACACACACACACACACACACACACGTACACATTACATTTCAGGTTCATCGAGTGATGTCTGCTGCAACAGAGACGTTACAAGCCATTCATAAATGAAGTGGTGGAAGGTCACGCACTCGCGCTACTGTCGTCCCGTCGGCATGGCATTGGTCTGACACGTTATCGCTGGTCACCTGTCTTTCTGTCCTTCTGTCTGTCCATCAAACCAGATTACCCATGAGGCCCTGCAGCAGAGTCACAACTTCTTTAGTTGTTTGTCTTTGGCCTCACACACACGCACACACACACACACATGAATGGCTCAGAGGTTGTGTGTCAGTTTGCGTGGTCACACTGCACTTCAAACTGTGATGGCCTTTGTTATTTTGTGACTTTACACACTGTGGTTGAGTGTGTGTGTGTGTGTGAGGAAGGTCAACACACACTCACACTTGGTCGCTGTGCCGCTGTGTGGACATTAAGCCTATTTTCCAGCCAGAGGTCAGCGTGAAAAGCGTATTGTTTTGTGAATCATGGCGTTTGCGAGGCAGGCAGTCCGCCGCCACTTCTTAACTCTCAGGTCCAAACATTCAACTGCACAATTGTGAGCCCCGAGCAGACACTTCCCGTCTTCAGAGCGTTATTCTGCACAGTTTGCTATGGGAAGCAGCTGCATAACAGTGCGCATAGAGTGAATGGCAGTCAGAGTGACAAAAGGCGAGCAGTGACGCTGTATAGAGTCTGTTTCCATACACACTCGCAGACAGCAGGACAGATTGACTGCAGTTGTTAAACACTGGAACAGACTGACAGGCCAGTGGTGACGGAGCTCACGCACGGCACGGCTGGACTGAGCTTGTCTACAGTACATTTTATTCATGCATCATTCTTCCTGAGCGGTATAACTACATTAATTAGCATATTAATTGATCACCTTGAAAGTAAGATTATGGTGTTTATTTTAACTGTTGGATAGCGACACTCAGCTGTGCCATTATCAAGTTTTAACTTGTGGTGCAAGTTGTTGAAATCAGTTCTGTGAAACAATTGTTTTGTTTATGTTTGGAACTCACATCACTCTGTAATAAGAAAATGTCAAGAAGTAAAAGACTGTAGGCTATAATCTGTCACATATAATCCTTGAAATCCTAAAAACAACCTTTCAGTCACAGGCTAGGACCTACAATCTTTTTTTGGCAAGTGAAGAACTGCATTTAATTAGTTGTATTGGCAGTTTACAGGTTTTTATTCAGACAAAGACCTGTGAGTGTGACATAATCCCTCAGATATATCAGTTGAGACAGAAACAACCTCTCAGTTACAAGCTAGTAGCTGTAATCATTAGTGGAAACTATACCTTATTGGTTGAATTGATTCCTTTGTGTTATTTCAGCAGATAAGAATGGCTAAGTGGACTATAATCTGTCAAATTTAACACACATTAAATCAAGTAATTTTTAGGGGGAAAAACAAGGGTAAGACTTAAAATAAAAACCTATTTTTATTTACTTTTTTTAGATACTTTGGTCAGAGGGAAAAGTAGAATTACTGTAACACAAAAGATGAGTAAAGTTTTACTGTCCAACGCTTGTTTTTGTGATGGAAACACTAACATGTGACGAGCAAAACCAGTTACATATTAACTGGTATCTATGAAGTCAGTGATCGTATCCATAGTAACGTGCCTCCCTGTCCAGGTTTTATTGTTTGTCAGGAAACAAACTTCATTAATCAGCACACATTCATGTCCCACCACCTATTAAATATATGGTACATGAGGTCAAACCCTTCATCTCTGTCTGTATTTCACATTGATTCTCATGCGACCTGGCTACTGAAAGGTTGCATATGGAGAGGAAAAACTTATTCCTGCCAGTGTTAAAACATAATTTAAACTCTTACGTGAGAGGATAGCTGTTAACATGCAGCCAACAAGGTCTGAAAATATTTATTTGTAGGTAATCGATTGCTTGTTCACTCTATGAAATGTTAGACAATAAATGCTCATCATTATTATTAAAGCTTGAGGTTACATCCTCAAATATGTTAACTGATGCAAAAATACATTTGATGTGCGGTTTAAAGGCAGTGAATTTACGGGGGCCCAAGGTACAGGACGCAGACAAAGCAGATTGACCACATTCACTAAGTTTATTGCAAAATAATGTCGGGAGCGAGTAGAGCTGGCTGAAGAGCGGAAGAATCAGTGGCTGGCCATGATGAGCTGAGGCAGCATCAAGCGAGGCGTGACGAATGAACCAAAAAGCTGTACTGGATAGATCCACTAAAACTGACTAAACTCACAAGAATTGTCTCTGACAGACACAACACGAGGCTGAATGATGTGGTGGAGCTGGCTATTTAAGCAGAGCAAGAGTGATGAGATGATGAACTGCAGGTGAGATGTTTAGGGAGGGACTTAATAGGACAGCCACACCCACCGAACAGACACACTAATAAAAACATCTAACCATGACCGTGTGCAGTGATATTAAACTAGTTTCTCTACAATTACCTGGTGTTTAAAGCCTTGAACTGAGTGAGTGTGGACTTAAGTGGAATCTGTTTTTGCCATCAACATTTAGCAGCCGGATCTTCAGAGCTCTGATAACGCTGGGATTGTTTACCATGGCAATGCTTTAGCAACGCCATAGCAACCAGCCGCTGGTTTAGGCTAGGAGATGATCTGATGGATACTTGATCTCTACATGATCTTTGTTTCTGTCTGCCTCTTTCCCGAGAAAAATATCAACAAATTGAATGAAGTCATGTTTTGTAAGACTGTGTGTGTGTGAGGTTAAGGTTAGAGTTCGGTATTAACCAGGTTATGGTTAAGGTTAGGAATGATGCTTTGTTTAGACTGTCGAAATGAACAGGAGCCAATGCCATAACCTGTGTGTGTGTGCGTGTGTGCGTGTGAGAGAGAGATAGATCATTAATAATGCATATCATGCATGTGCTCAGAATCAGGATTAAGGATATCATGGGGCTTGATCATGGGGCAGTTTTTGTATCTTTAAGTGTGCTAAATGTAGAACCTTTATGCTTGATTCACACTTTATTATGTCATCTTGACGATGAGCAAGTCTGACACCACCTATGTAGCAAGAGTTGCTAATGTTGCTAAAGTGATTGTGAAGTGATATCCGCCATGTCCGCCAGTGTTGGGTGCACTTTGTCTGACAAAAAAAAGATGATGAATGAAAGTGAACATTTTGTGTGTCACATCCAAAAATGTGAGTGTTTGAAGTTTGGTAGGCCATTTAAAATCCTTGTCCATCTTTGGATTCACATACACCAGGCAGATTTTCTCATTCATGAACTAGGTTTACATAATTCATGTGTTTTATTTCAATGTAGTTTTTTTTCTCCATTTATAAAAGGTTGGGTATAAACAGCAATGAAATGTCAACCGTTTTCTGATTATAGTTCTTAAATTTCTTAAATGCAACAAACTATCATTATTTTACATGTCGTATATCTGTATGCAAAATGCATATAGTATATCTGTATAAATACATATAGTAGGCCTATATCTGTATATCTTTGTAAAAAACCTTATATGTGATATTATCCTAATTTTATGGGTAAAATGGGTTTTTTCGGCTTCAGATTAATTTTATTTGGGTGGAGAGGCGACAAAATGGCTCTTTTCATACTAAAAGTTGCAGAGCCCTGAGCTTACGTTCAAGCTACCATTTGGAAAGTTGCACATTTCTCAATTTCTGCCAATGCGAGCAAAGCAACAATGCAGTTTGGTGATGCTTTAGACTGCACCATTCAAAATGAATGATAAGGGTTTCAGTTGATGTCTCCACAGCCTACATGCGTTAGCGCTGTAAATTTTGCAGGCACTTGGGCTCAGAGGAATCATGTTTGGGACTCAGGGTTTTTTTTGGGTTGGCGGGGGGCTGGGGGGGGGGGGGGGGGGGGGGGTGCACAGGGGTGGAACTTCTGGTAATGGTGGGGGTCCAGTGGCAAGATGAGTGGAGGGGGGTTTGGGTCACTCAACCTCACTAGGAACTCTCCAGAGTTTGGTCAGAGCTATGGGGTGGTGTCATGCAGGGGGTGCAGTGTGTGTGTGTGTAGGTAGGTAAGTGCAGGGTCATTAACAGAGCGAGGTCATGGCCTTTTGGGAACAGATTATTGTAATGAGCTGGATAATGGAGCTTGTGTATATGTGTGTGTGTGTGTGTATGTGTGTATTGATCTGTGCTGGTCTATGGGGATTTATAATGCGGTCTCTAAATCTTCCTAATGATGAGCTGTACAGGGGGTTTGTGTGTGCGTGTGTTTGTGCATGTAGGTGTGGATGTGTGTTTGTACATAGGAGTCACTACCATGCATCTACACACAGTCTGCACAGAAAATTATATTCTTAATATTTGGCATTAACCCTCCTCCAGATATTAGACATTTTTTAATGGACAATGTAAAAGTCATCCATCCAGAGATTCCTATTCAAACTAAGCCGGTTAAATGCTGGACGTGATCATCATCATCATCATCAGTTAAAAAGCTGAATGTATATATATATATATATATATATATATACAGTATATATATATATATATATATACAGTATATATATATATATATATATATATACACATATGTAATTTGTAAGGTTATTACAGAGAAGTTGAAAAGCTGGAACTAAAGAAAAATTGATTCTTTGAAAATGTTATCAAATAAACAAGTGTTTAATTGAAATAAGGCTGGCCCCTACTGGCAAAGAAGTATCTATAACTATCAGCTGATAGTGATAATTATTATGATACAATGTCAGATAATGAGAGACTGAGATTTGCTCCTATGTGAAAGTGGAAAAGCTAATTGTGGTTTTAAACATCTTTCTGGGCAGATCACAACAAACTCTTCACAAACATTTCACACTTGTGAGGCTAAACATAGCAATTATATGTTATTTCTCAGTGTTTTTACTCAATGTTTAGGCATTTTAATCGATGTGCATATTTAATCTTAGTTATATTAATACTGAAGAAAATCATATTACAATAAACATTGTTATTAAATTATGGAATCTTTTGATTTTACTTAATAGTTCACGGTATACTGAAATAGCTTAAGTGTGTGTGTGTGTGTGTGTGTGTGTGTGTGTGTGTGTGCAGGCTTCAGCAGTCGTCCCAAGTGTCTGAAGGTGTTCATCAACCCCAGCAGCCACAAGAAGGAGGCCGTGCACATCTACAGGGAACACGTGGCTCCGCTCTTCAAGATGGCCGACGTCTCCACTGACATCACAGGTCAGTCCATCCACATGTTTATTTGTCTACTGGTCAGTTATTGTCAGTGACCACAACAAAAAACAAATGTATTCTTAATGAGAGTGTGTTGAGACTCACATAAGACCCAATTTTGTGTAAAATTTAGTAAGAACTCTTCTGGTGATCAACAAGAACAGTGACTTCTCATATTCCGTATTTATCGACATCACACAAGATGTAAGGTGTGTGTGTCTGTGCGTACAGAGGAGGTGCAAAGGTCAGAGTTAATGGCAGTCTCTGGTCGCTAGGTAACCTGATACAGAGGGTGGAGCCTAGCCCATCTGTTGTAACAGAGGGAGACAACCTGCTCCTCTTTTCTTTCCTTTACTTATCCTTTCCTTGTTTCCAAGCTTTTGCTCTCATTTCCCCCAACCCTACCATTTACTTTCCCCATCTTTTCTTTATTTCCAGCATTGTTTTCTTTTCTCCTCTGTACTCTTATATCTGTTTCTCCTCTCCTCTCCTCTCCTCTCCTCTCCTCTCCTCTCCTCCTCTGAGCAGATGGTGTGATATCCATTGTCCGACTTTTTCTTGGCAGCCATCGGAACACACACTAGTGTACATGTGACCACACACATGCATGAACACTGTCTGTCCATCTCAGTGTCTCTACATCTGTTTACCTTTCTCTCACTTCCTGCCTCTCTCCTGTCCGTCTGTCTGTCCGTCTCTCTCTCTCTCTCTCCAGTGACAGAAAAGAAGGGTCATGCTCTCTCAGTGATGAAGGAATGCAAGCTGGATGAATTTGATGGGTTAGTTGTCTCTTACCTCTTGTCCCTCAATGTGTCTTTGCTGTGATTTTAAAATTGTCATCAGCTCACAGCTGAGAGAACACCTCGCAGATGCCTCCAAAAAAAATCCTGATGAACAGTGACCTAGTTTTGGTCTATCCCAAACAAGAATAACACAAGTGACACTTTTGTATATGATTATAGTGAGTGATTATATATGTGTGTGTGTGTGTACACATACATATATATATGTGTGTGTGTGTGTACACATATATACATATACATATATGTATATGTATTTGTGTATATATATACATTAAAGTGATTTGTTGAAGTCATATAAAACTAGTTATAGTTATACTAGTAATAATCACTACCTGATATTTAAAGGTTTTTAAACATTAACATGATAAAACTGTGGCACCATCCTTCCATAATATAATGGCCTAAACTAATTGAACAAGAGTTTCCTGTCAGAGGATGACACTAAAACACACTGACCCAGACTGATTACACACACACACACACACACACACAGTTTTTGTTTTTATAGATGTAGCTAGGTGTCTTTTAACCAGTTCCTTTTTTTTCTTTAAAGACTTTATTTCGAAAAGTATTGTGACTTTTATTAATGAGGTTATAGCAGTTATTATTTGGTGAATGACCACACCTGTGTGTTACTCTGTGTGTGTCTGTGTGCGTGTGTGTGTATAAGCAGCTTTTGTGCTCAGCCCTTATAAAGCTTAATGTGCTTAGAGAAGATTAGCTCAGCGTTGCTAAGCTAGCTGCTGAGCATGTGTGTGTGCGTGTGTGTGTGTGAGGCTGCTCTGGTGAGGATTCGGTTGAAACCTACATTTGCCAATTAGATTGGCTGTCACCGTGACAACCGAAGTCTCAGGTAATCCCATCCACAGGCGAAGGCGGAGGGGGCGGAGTCTGTTCACCTCACATTTACTGCAGATGAACATTCTCGCTTTTCAGTGAGCTCCTGAAAACAAGTGTATATGTGTGAAACAATGAAGCAATTACTGTTACTGTTGTGGTTTAGTTTATCAGCTCTGCCTCAATGGCATGACATTTTGCCCAAAACAAACACAAACAAAAGTGTAAACACAATAAATGTCTAAGACAAAAAAACATTATTCTGTAGTTATGTTTACTTCATAGCTCATTGCATCCTATGTTTTTGTTTACAGTCCCCTTATAACTGACTTACCAACCAATCAAACTGTATTTGATGCCTTTAATTGGAAAAGTTCAATTTTGACCAAACATTTCAGTTTTCATCAACAAAGTAACAATGTTTTTATATTGTAGACATTTAAAACTGTTTTGTTTTGACCTGGATTACTTAGGTCATTTTTTATAAAACCTTCCTTTCCTACCTGTTGGATGTACATGTCTACCTGTCCTGACAGCAGTCTGTCTCCATCTGTGTGTCAGGGTGGTGTGTGTTGGGGGTGATGGTTCAGTGGCAGAGGTGTGTCACGCTCTCGTCCTCAGAGCTCAGCTGGATGCAGACTCTCCAGAGAAACCAGTGAAACCAGTGTTGCCACTGGGTATCATTCCTGCTGGTGAGAGAGGACACACACAGTCATATACTGTTGATCTACATACAGTGTAGGTTGAAACTGTCAGACAGGTTTGATGGCCTTTTTTTATTAACATTCCGTCTTCCTGTCTTTACAGGTTCCACAAATGTGGTTTCTGGTTCTGTTCATGGAGTCAGAGATCCGGTTACAGCATCACTTCACATCATCTTGGGTAGGTTCTACTTGTTTTATATCACAATATTGGACCACTGATTGACGTCTTCAAAGCCTAACAGCTCATCCTCTGATAGGTCAGGCCGTTCTTGGCAGGACAAATGTAGGCTCCACCAGTCCTTGTCAAGATCAGATCAAGCTTTTTCTACTGTTCAAAACAATTGACCACACCTCCTGTGATCTGACTTTGCGTCTCGACTGGCCTTTTGTTGAAACTGGCTGTTACTTTCAAGGTTGGGGTTCTTTCTTGTGTTGTGCAAAAAGGACAAGTGCGACGAAATGAAATATGAAAACACATAATGAATCAGTCAATATGGGTCAAAGGTCACACATGCTTCAACTTTCTCACTCACTCAGGGTCCCTCATCATTCACTGCCAAAGTTCCTGGTGCATTTTATTTTGTTTTATTTTATTTTTTTTAATTCAGGCCAACATCTTTTTACTCATTAATGGATGTGATTTTAAATGTCGCAAAGTAAAGTACTTGTAAAAGTAAAATTACAAATTAAAACATTACTTTAAGGGACAGGGTCCCCCTAATGTTGGGTAGTTAGTCTGTGGGTTGGAGCATATCAAACATTTTAACCTTCAACTTGTGATAATTTATACAGCTTTTGTTCTTTCTATTAGAGCCATTATATAAATTAGTTGTTAGATTAATCAAAAATAATTGCCATTAGAATAGTTGATTAAGTGTGAAAAATAACAGTTAGAGTAAGTGGGGATTATTTAAAAAATAATTGTTTGGGACAGCCCTTTGTGTGTGAGTGTGAGTGTGAGTGTGTGTGGGTGAGGCAGACAGATGTCTAACAGCAGGATCAGTTACACTCTGAATCACAGATTTATTCATTCTAGCCACGCCCCTTCACATTTCCACGCCCCTTTCAGGTAAAGATGCTGACCAATCAGCTGGCAGCAGGGATGTCTGCTGTGTCTGGATGATAGGTTGTGGAGAGATGGGGGTTCATTAACACTAATTAACACTGGAAGTTCTGTGTGTTTTTGACAGATGGGAGTAGTCTGTGTATTTAATGAGTTTAATTCCTGAACAATAGAGGAAATTTAAAATTCCCAGGCAGGAAGCTGTTCCCACGGAGCCCAGATGAAATCAGTTGTGTTCACGACACACCCAGGTGAACACAACTTAACTGTCATGATGCTCAGCGTTGGACCGATCATCACAGAGCACTGGACACTATTTGTTGGTGGAAAACAATGATGCTCCCATGAGATGTTGGGTCAGTTTACTCGCTTGTATTGTAACAGAACAATAGAACTGTGCTGCATTACAGCTTCCACCTGAGAAATCAGGAGGCCATAATGAAATCTGAACATCTTCAGTAAAAACTCAATGAAGGTGGTTAATCGGTTATTGTCTGCAGACCACATACTGTACATAGCAGATTCACAGTCCCATTATATGGCACAGACTGTAACGAGGATGTAGACTGTGGAGAACCCAAATGTAGTTTTCAAAAGTTAAGAAAAACTGAACAAAAAGACCAAACAGAGTAAATGTCTAACTAAAAATGGCCTGGAAAACCAATGGTTGTCACACAGACAACATACCAAAAATAGATAGAATTTTATATGTCCTAATGAGGTACTAGACATTAGAAGGACAAATCCTCACTTCTTCAAAATTCTAGCTGAGCAAAGTGGGGATTTTTTTAACAATACACAGTACATGAATATTGGTTGGCAACAAATAAGTCAGTGCAAGTACACGTGTTCATAAAGTGGAGTGTGTGTGTTAACATAAAAATGTGTTAAAAAATAAATGAAGCTTACACCTTTAAGAATAACTGCAGGTTTGATCCCACTGACACAGTGACTGTCTCTGCTTTAATTCTCACAACACATGCATGCATGCATGCAGGGATACACACACGCACGCACGCACACGCACACACACACACACACACACACACACACACAGTGATAAAATGCCATATGGTGAGGAAATCAGATTCTATCCGGAGAGACAGACAGGTAGTCAGTCAGACAGACAGGTGGAGACAACAGTTCAGTAGGTTACAACAGGTATGTGGCCAGATGGCATACTGTGTGTGTGTGTGTGTGTGTGTGTGTGCGCGTGCGTGCGTGTATTTGTGATGGCGCTGTAAACTGCTCCATCCCCATAGCGTACTTAAGCCTATAACACTCTTCCATTGTGTGTCTGTGTGTGTGTGTGTTCGTGGAGAGTTCTAATTTTCTCCTGAATGATGAACATACATCCATTAAACATCTGTGCTTAACCACGACCTCCTGTCCACACACACACACACACACACACTCTCACAGGTCACCAGCAGCAGGTGGACATGTGCAGCTTCTCCTCTCTTGGTCAGTTGGTGTGTTTCGGTTTCTCCGCCATGTTTGGCTTTGGTGGCCAAAGCTTGGCACGGGCAGAGAAGAAGCGGTGGATGCCATCGTCACAGCGACGCGAGTACGCCCTGGTGAAGACGCTGGCTAGATTAAAGTAAGACACACAGTCTTAGTGCGGACACTAATACACATCCTGTATCCCCTCGCCCCTCGCCCCTTACCCAAACCTTCACTTTCACCCCTGCCCTAATCTAATGATTTTGAATGCTTTTACTCCATATTGGAAGGGTTGTAACTTAGCACTTTTTAATTTTTTAATTAATGAATTACTACTAACATAATTATCTGGGATGTATGCTGTCTGCAGTGGGGATCCACCCTTATATTAAACAGATGGGCTCGATTAATTTGAAAGATTCTTAGCACTTGGTTTTTAGCACTTACATTAAACTCTGTAGAGTATGGAATTTTAACCACAGCTTCACTTCATCTATTTATTATCTATTTAAATATTTATATACTGAATCCCCCCTTTAAAAAAAAAATTGTAGAATTGACATTTGACCACAGGACAATAAAAGCCCTTTAATGTGAAGAGGACTAGCCAAAATGTAATTTACCCTGTGACGAGCAAGTAATTGAGGTTTTCCAACCTTTATTTTTGCTCTGTGGGGTTGTTATGTTTTCTTTCTCTGTCTCCCTTAGACCAGAGGACTGTCACCTGTCTTTCATACCAGTGACGAAGACAACCAGGGATCTGTTTGGCCACCAGTAAGAAAATGTTTGTGAATGTCGGAGCCTAAATACAATATTTGTTCATTAATAATTGGACAATAATTTAAGTTCATATGTTAAACGAGAATCAATGTTTATTCTGATAAGAAAATGACTATGCTATTTACAGAGTTATACATATATGGATCAAATTTGCACTAGGGAATACGTTCTTGTTTAGTTTGTTGTGTTTGTGTGGTTTTAAAATGTTTAATTTTTACTTTTGTAATATTTTGGACTATGTTGTGGCTTTATAATAATTGTGCCTATTTATATGTTTAATTTAATTATTTAATTTATTTTTGGATAATTGTTTGCACAAAGTATGCTGTTCTATTTTTGAAGTAAACGGTTTAACTGAATCGCGAGGGTCCAATGGAGCTTTTGTGTCGTTGGTGTGTATTACAACGCGTGTCAAGCAGAGGCTTCATTTATAAGGAAACTGCGGTGAAATATAAATATTTTAATGTCTGATAAACTGTGAAACAGAAAGAGCTGAACTTAACTTAATGTTAATCATTGTTTTCTACATTTTCTGGGTTAGGGTTAAGCTTTTTAGTCACACAAGTAGTCTGAATATGTTTCGATTTGCTAGTAAAATAGTATCCTAAAGCCCTAAGTTTGTTATTCAAACTAAACCTCCTGGTTTGTATTTAATTTCTCTTTTCTGTCCTGTTACCTGTTTGATCTCTTGTCTCTCAGTGGTGAGGATGAGGATCTGGACCAGGATCCAGGGTCAGGTAAGAAGTCTGAAGTCTGAGGTTATGGTGGTCACTCAGGTTTCGGTCAACATAAACTCATCTTTACATTTGTCTGTTTGTGATAAGTTGATGCAGAGGGAGAGGGGACCTGGACGACCATTAAGGGCCTGTATCTGAACATCAGTGTCATGTCCATACCCTGTCTGAGTCCACATGCACCTCGAGGACTGGCTCCCAACACCAGGTACACACATAATGACGAGAAGTTATTTAAGGTCACCTGTATTTGACCTTGTCTCTTCACCGTTCCACTTCCATGTTTGTGGCAGTTTGGCAAATGGCAGCGCGTCGCTGATTGCAGTGGGAAACACTTCCAGGTCAGAGTTCATCAAACACCTGAAGAGATACAGCAGCTCCAGTGGACAGGTGAGAACAGATGACACTCAAACACTCCTCTCATTCTCTGCCTGCAGGAAAACAACAGTCATCCATTTACATTAAAATGTTATTTCCTCAAAAAAAGCACAGTATGAAATAAATTTATAGAATCTACTTTGATCTGAATTCCTTATCTCAGTTTGTTAGGGTATAATATTTAACATTTACAACAAACTAAAGGTTTCCTCAGGTAGCAGTTTGCTCTTGTTGAACAATAAAATATCTAATATGTCTAGTGCCATCGTTTGAGGGTCACAGGGTTAAGGTTAGGGTTAGGGTTAGACTTGACTTTAAGTGAGAGGCAGGCTACACCTCAGACAGGTCAATTCAGACCAGATTCTCCACTTAACCTGACCCCAATCTGCAGGTCTTTGGACTGTCAGAAGAAGCTGGAGTATCATACAGAAAAATACAGGAAATACTTTTTATTTTTAATTCACTCCAGGAGTCCTTTGCTGCCTTTACTTAACAAAAAAGACCTGAGAACTTCTTCTACCACTTCTTCTTCTTCTGTAACTCTTGACCTCACTGTCCACAAGCACTAAAAACAACTATTTAAAGAGTTGATTAGCCTGGTTTAGTGTGACCTGGTTAGGTCTATGAGACCGCACACTAACCCACTTACTAAATATACTGTGCCATTCACCGTCCTGCAGAGTAAACAGGCTGTTTACTTACTGACCTACATCCAGTCGATCAGCTCAGCTTTAAACATGACGAGACACAGATATCCTTATGAAGCGGGAGACGTGTAACCTTGACAACCGGTGGTTTTAGACCCACTGTGGAGGCTGAGTGTCACCTGAGTCCTGCCAGGTGAAGATAAGGTGTGGAAAACAGAAAGCAAATCATGAGTTATTGTTTTTAAAAACGTTCTTCCTGTGTTTGTGCGCTGAGCTGCATTAGCTGTACACACACCTGAACATCATATGAATTAATTAAGTATTTAAATCCTTTACTCGGAGTAATGAGTACCTTTAACACGTGTAAAATATGTAAAAGTTAGAGTCATGCATTTAAAATCCAACACTGGTCTTTTGTTGAGAGACAGACGAAGGGGAAAATGTGAATCCATCCTTAATTTTAAGAAGAAGAAAAAAACAGGAAAGAAACAGAGACAGGTGTAACGGCCAGGGTAGTCTTTTGGCCTTTGCTGCCCCCTGTTGGAGTGTCAGGGTGTTACAGTGGAGATATTGGGTCAGTCAACAGTCAAGAAGAAAACCCGGTCACCAGTGCCTCCTAACGAGGATCCTAAAAAAGCTTTCATGACCTCCTCCATTTCCAACACCCACTTTGTCCGTCTTTCTGTCTCACTCACTGTCTCACTGTCCCTCTGCAGTTTAGCTTCTCCTTTGTGGAGACGCACACCGTGACCGCGGTGAGGATCCGCCCTCGCTCGCAGAGAAGCTGGTCCGAGGAGGAGAGTGAGGGGGAGGAGGGCGACTCCAAAACGACGCCCATCATCCAGACAGAGGGAGCCACCTTCCCTTGGAACATCGATGGAGAACTTGTGGAGATCGCTAACGAAGTGCTCATTAGGTAACATTATGGGTCTTACAGTTAATACTGAAATAAAAACGTAATAATAATAATATCAATGTAATTTGTTTTATTAACCGTGTTAATATATATTCTATATATATATATATATTATAATATATATATATATATTCAAATGAATTATGGCTGAGTTCCATTCAGCTTCCTCAGTCTCAGGGTCATGCTGGTTCACTGTCACACTGTCCTAACTTGCACGAACTGAACTGTGCATTTCCTGTAAAACGTGTCAAAGTGGTAAATGTGCCAATGTTATTATAAAAAACTAAAATTGAAAAATTATTTCCGTTAACTGAAATACAAATAAAAACTAGAGTTAAATTTTTATTAGAACTAAATGAAGCTGAAGTGTGTGTTTATATAACTAACAAGAACTAACGAAAATTGTGGCAAAAATGTGCTTGGTTTTATTTGAGACACAATACATATTATTATCTTGCACCTGGCAAATACTCCATATAAACTAAAACCAACATTAAAACAAATATGAACTAAACTATAACTAAGCATTTGCAAAAATAAAAACAAGCAAACCCTCTCTAAAAATCGATAAAAACTAAAACTAATGAAAAATCCAAAAACTATTATAACCTTGAAATGTGCAAAAGTCCACTGTACCAAGTGAGACAGCACATCCCTGCAACTAATGATTCTTTTAATAATCAATAAACATACAGTACCTTAATCCTGATGATGTCATAGTGATGTCATGAGGGCTATGTCTGGTTAATCTTGTGACCTTTGGCATGAGAACATAATGTTAATACATTCTCTGCCCTTGTGTTTGTGTGGTGCATTCAGGGTCCACCCGAGACTCATCACTCTATATGGAGAGGACATGGATGAAGCTGAATCAACTGTGTCCTGCAGCTGCATCTGAGTCCAGCCAGCCAGTGTGTGTGTGTGTATTTGTTACCTCTTTAGGTCGTTTTTCGGCAAAAAAACTGACCTTGTCAGGACCACTAGTCATGGAGACCAAAACCTGATCCCTGGGCAGAACCTCATTTCTGAGGAGCTGGTTATAAGGGCTATTATTTTAATTTTGGTCAGGTGAAGGTTTGAGTTAGACATTAGGATAACACTTTCTTTAGGCTCAGGTCAGTGCTGCATCCTATGAAGAATAGTTGCACAAACCTGTGTGTGTGTGAGTGAGTGTTGGAAACATGTGTCCATGCTAATAATGACATAAAAGTGCCCTGTAGGTGCTGTCAATAGTAATGAGAATATATTTTTTAAAGTTTCAAAGTAGCAAATATGTTGCTGTTTCCTGTTAAAGCCGCATTATTATATATATATTTTTGCCACTATTTCTACTTTACTAACTCGTGAATTTTAAGCCTTTGGCTTTTAAGCCACATTAAGTTTATCACTTCTTACATTCTTAATAATATTCAAATGAATGTTTACATTTTATTGTTTCTATTTTGAAATTAGGCAGCTTTTTTCCAATGACATGACAGTTAATAGCAGTAACGTGAAATAACAAAAAAATGGAATGCATTTAAAAAACTATAACGTTTAAGGGAGTTAAAAATATCAATGCGAGGTAAAAGGTTTATGTTTATTAATATTAAATGTTAACGAGCTATTTGTATTTAACATGCTATTTTTATGTAACTGAGATGATGATGATATTTAGATTCACACCTGTGACAATGAGAAAAAACAACACGTTGTTTAAATAGAAAATTATTTTTAATATAGGTGTTGGGAAAAAAAAAAGCAGTGAGACTCTCCAGTGCAGAACAACTTCACATAACCAAAAACAATAACATACTAACCTATTAATAATATTAAAAACATCTCTGTGTGATGTGCATTTATACGAAAGGAAAGAACAATCGGGGGAGCACCTGTTGAAACTGCATTCACAGAATACAGGTAGTTAAAACAACACTTTTTAATACTTTCAATACCATACCTGTTATTTTAATTTTTGTTTTTTTCAAATAGTGGTTTTCAGGTAATCTTCTAAAATTCAACACTGTGGCTCATCTGTTCCTGTTCCTTTCAACTAGAGGTTCAGCCTTAACCCAGGTGTAGTTTAATTCAGCATTATACAAATCAACAAATTAAACCTGGAGTCAACAACGAAAAGTAGAAGAGGCGGAAATGCTGAACTATTTCAGCCATACTTGATGTCACATGATGTTTCTAGGACGGGCATTGAATGTGCCTCTTTCAGACACTGACAGACGTTCATACCTTCTGCAGTTGTGCTCATGTGGCTCTGCCATATATTTTTCTCAGATTTTTGGCACACAATGGTTTCCTGCTACATTTCCCAGCAATTACTTTTTTGAAGTTGTGGAAAACAATTGCACACCAGAGTACTTAAGCAGGCAACACAAAAAAGTGTAGAGGACCAGTCACACCAGAAAAGGAAGGTAGAAAATCATCCAAAGATCATAAAAATCTTCTCTTTTTTTGGGTGTTTTCCATTGTGCTAAAGACTGTTCCTCCCATCCTTCCTCCTCTGTCCTGGAAACCAATCAAATTCTGGCACTAAGGATGTCTGAGTCACTTAAATACATCTCAGCAACCATTTTCAATCAGATCATATGCTACTTCAATGTTACAATATAATATACTGTATCATGATTCATTTTGTAAACCAGGCAGGACAGGAATAATTCACTAAATGCTTATATTGTCCTTCTCTTTTTACTAGTGTTTCAAGTGCAACTTAAGGAAAATAGAATTGCTATAGAATTGTGGTTAGTATTAACTTTTTTTGTAATATAGTCTTTGTGTCTAATTCTGTATTTGTTTAATTTCCATCAGTCTCATTCTTTGCTTTGACACCACATGCTGTAGATCTACAATCATAAACTTGGTATTTTTCCCTGAAATAGGTAAAGGAAGTGAGGAACCATGTTAGCCAAATGGAAACCACCCAGCAACAAGTGAGCCTCTAAGGAAAAGAAAAACAATGACTGTCTCAATATTTGTCTCACATCTAATAATTGCAGATCTCCTTCTGGGAAAAAAAGTGTAATCTGCAACAGTTTCCTCCATTTTGGACTCCGACTCTCTGTTCCCTCATCAGTGTCACAAGCAGTCAGCAGTGTCAGGACAGCTTACTTTTGGTCAACACTGCAAATGTGTCAAAAACATGGATAAATGTACCCACATGAGAATCCTCCCTCTCACCTGCATTTTCCGTCTCTCTTCCTTGTGCCATTGTATTGAATCAGGACACAAAAGGGCCAAAAATACATATATACGTAAAAAAAGAAAAAGAAAAACACAGCGCTGATTGTTTTCTACATCACACACTGTCCTGGCTGCCAGCATTTGACATCCTCTGTCTGGACGACATCTTTTCATGTCAACAGTGCATCAAAACAGCAGGTTACAAAAATGGTGTTTATCAAGGGAGGGGGAGCAATGAGCCAGTCAGAGGCCATGTTTCATACCCTGAGAACATCACGTCCTTTGGTTTGTTTCCTCTTAAAAGAGTCAAAACACAAGTCATTCACGACAATGTCGTGCTCCCGGGACGTCATGAGATCTTCTGGTTGGTCCAGGTTTGAATGTTTCAACTTGACTTCCCTTTTTATTAATCCTCCATTCATCCGTAGCTGCAGTCTTTGACTTTGTGAAGGCACATCAGGCAAAAAGGTTTTCAAAGGTTATGGTCCAATTCAGGTGATGTTCACTTGAGACATGCTCAGCAACCACCACAAACAGAAATTTGTGGCTTTGTTGATGTTCATCTGTCAGCAAGAATGTCTCATTAAAATGCAGCACAGTCACAATGTGAACTCCACCTTATAGTCAGAGACAGGAAGTCGTGCATAGAGGTGACAGTTTGTGGTTAGGAAAAACTCTCTCTGTTATTGCTTTTAGGAACATAGTCCCAGCTGTGTCTCCGTAACTCCTCCTCCTTCTTCTTAAGCTCCCTCTTAAAGAAACCAGCCTGAGAAACAGACACAGACACATGTCGTCAAATCAAGCAGCAGGCGTCATTACTTCTACACATACAGTGAGAAACTGCAGTTTCTGCAGTTTTCTGAGTAATTACCAAAACAGACTCCATGGTCTACAACCTAGTTTCCTCTCCCCTGCCCCTACCCACTCTCACACACACATATACTATACACACATGCACACATAGTGAGAAGCAGGAAGAAGGAAGTAACGTTGTCTTTCAGTGTTGTTTCTACAGATCATTTATGTGTATATCTGTCTTTTAATGTAGCGTTGCTGAATGTCCGGGCTTATTTTGAGCAGTAGAATCCACTTGTGAAATTTCTGATTCCACTTCCTGGTGTTTTTAGCCATACAATATTTCCACTGTATGAAGCTATCTAACTTTACTTGCTCTGTGTCTGCCTGCTCAGTTGTGTGGAGCTGCTAGGCCTAATGTGAACTAATTTGACAAAGAGACATGGGTTTATCTTTAAATGTTACACACCACAGCTTTAAGTACAATTATATTGTGATGTATTGAAGATTTTTTTTAATATTGTGGTTTATCTGGGCAGTATATTAGTGGAACAGCACAGACATGATCAATATCATGAGATTATCATGACATAATATTCTTCTATCCATAATTGCACTACATCAGTATTATGTTTATAGACGGACTGACGTACCTTCCACAGACACCAGATGAGAGCAGCCAAAATCATCAGACCCAAAACCAAACTGACGACGATGATGAAAACCTTCACTGCCGTTGAGGGTTTCTGGGTAAAAAGAGCTTCAACCACCACCTACAAATATAACATACACACAAAAGATATGATTAATATTAGTAAAACAGAAATATTCATCAGATTGTGGCAACTTTGTTAACATTTAACAGCTGCAACTCCCATGAGATTTCTATTGTGCAATTATTGTGTGCTGTATCTGCTGAGTGATAAAATATGGTAGAGGAAGTAGTAGACTACACATATATGTATATTTAACTTAAGAGTCAAGTATGTAACATTATGTAGGGTTTATTGATATAAATATAATATACTACTACTAATATTATTGAATAAGGGGCGTGTCCACACGGAAAAAAGTGTAGGTAAATAATGGGTTACAGAGTGGGAAAATCTCAAAACGCCACCCTTACGTTTTCATATAGACAACGAATATTGGAAATATACAAATAATACTTTGGAAAAACAATACCATGGTACCCCCTCTCTCTTGCGCTTGCATTCACTGTCTGTATCTTCATTGCTGTCGTCAACATACTAAGTAACTACAGTAAAGTCAGCCTCAAAAGTCAGCTAGATATCGTTAGGACACATCCTGTCCTCAGCAATTTCAGACACAGGAGTGAAGAAAAAAAGTGTTGAAGATTAACAGTGAAACTAAATCATAAAATAAGGGGAGGAGATAACAAAACCTATTTTCATAGACACTATTTTTACTTGAATGAACAGATGAGTGATTGTTCTGCACACAGTCAGCTGCACTGCACATCCACAGCTCGTCCTTGTCTGTGACTCTGTGTTCTCTGTGTGGTCACAGTGTTTCTCTCCCTTTCTTTCTGTGAGAAAGACTGACTACACAGTAAATACAGTAAATGAAGCTCACTTGTGTGGCAGAACTGGCCATTTCCTTCTCGGAAAGTAGTTAGGGTTATGCCAGAAAATTACTACATTTGTTGCCATTTGCTTTTTGAAACTTTATGATAACTTTTATTTTATTTGAATTTAAAATACTACTTACATACATTAAGTGTTGAACTTTAAGTAAGAATAAATGTACTAATTATGCTGAAGACATGCCACTATAACTCAATTATTATTATTATTATTATTATTATTATTATTATTATTATTATTATTAATCAATATGTCTATCTGGAATTAATAATATTGACAAAGCCATTTGTACAACTGATTTCACAGAGAGAAATCATTTCCAGATGAAGCTTTGATGAGAAGAAAGCCAACATTGATCAGATCAGATATCAGTGTGACAGCGTGGATGAACTTGTTCCAGATGGGCTTCAGTCAGACTCTACAGTGTTGCACTGAGCTGTGAAACCTGTGTTGTGATTGGCTGCAGGGTGTTTTACCTGTGCTGTAGGTTGTTTCTGGATGAGGACTGTATGAGGATCTTCTCTGGGAGACGACAGCCTCGCTGTTCCCTCCAACATCATGATAGTGTGACGACCCTGAGACACAGGTCACAGTAAGATAAGACTTTATTGATGCCTGAATTGATCTTTGTTGACATCATGTTCCTTTGTGGTGTTTGTCATTTGCGGATATTTCAGTAAAGATACTTCTGGTCACTGACAGCTAATTTTCTGTGTGTGCATACATGCATGTATGCTGGTATTTTACCGGAGCTTGCAGTAGTACAGCAGGGTTCAGTTTGACCTCCAGTTGGATGGTGGCATCTCTTCCTGCTTCCAGATTACCGAGACGACACACTAGCCGCTCACACAGGTTATCACCACGGCCACAAAACTACACATAGACACACACACATTGGGAAAGATTAACAATGGTAGACACATTACACACTAGCATTCAGAAGGACAGGGTCGATCCTGAATAAAATATCATATATCACTGTACATATAGAGTATGACTCTAAATCAACAGTATTAACATGGTAGAGGTATTGCTGTCCCTACTGTTATGTTAAAACATGAATACAAAATTTGACTCAAGACTAGATATGTTTTAGATATGTTTAAAAAAAAAAATACTATGAAAAGTAACCTAATCTAATCATTTTGCTGACTGGCTTTCTTAGGGCATTGCTTTTTGGAACTAGCAGTTTATTCTCGTCCCTTCAAACCACCTTTAAAAACCTTATTTTTATACACTTCTCACTTTCACTTCTGTGTATATACTGTATATATGTAACTTATAATTGTATTGCTGTCTTTGCAAGAAGCTCTTTGTTTTGTTGTAATGGTAGTAATGAAATTTTTGTGTGTATGTTAAGCCTTGGTTTAATATTTAAGGTTAGAAGTAGGTTTAGGTTCAGGTTGGTGTGTGTTTGTGTGTGCATACCATTCTGCGTGTGGAGGTAGAGGAGAAGAAGAAGATGAGTTGCTTGATGAAAGAGGCTTGAGGGACTTCACAGTCCTCGATGACTGAAACAGTCTTGTCACTGATCGAACAAACACCATGAGAGGACTGGAGAGAGAGAGGGAGAACATGTTAATATTATACACACACCTTTAGACTACTCGTGTTTATTACATGTTTACTACTAATTTTTAGATCTATTACCGTATCTTTTATTGTCCTTCTACTGCTAATTCAACCACTACAGCTACCATTACTAAGACTGCTACCATTACCCAATCAGCAACAACCACAGCTGAGTGTTAAAGCCAGTGTATTGTCTGTATGAAACACAAGACAGAAATCAAGTGTCAGCATGTGTCATCACAGCACTGATGATCAAAAACTTGTGAAACTCGTCGAAAACACACTTGTGCTGAATAATGCAATTAAAATTCTTGAATAATTGTGAGACTCACTTTCTGATTTACATATTTATTTTCTTGTTTTTATTTTCTTCAAAAATCTTTGTTGAATAAAAAGAAAATAAACATGTCCATATTTTCAAATAAATGCATTGGAATGGAGAAGCCTGACATCTGCCGGTGGGGCAGATAAAGAACTATCCATCTATTCTAATAAGATTAGATGGATAGATTATTTTGGTGTGCTATTCTTCAATGTTAGTTTAGGTCAAGTTCTTTCACAGCAGCAGTTCCTACAGAAATTCTCTCCAAAAAATGAGGTCAGTACATTTTGTTGTGATCTGAGTAATTGTTGCCTGAAGATGACATCAAAACCTTAAAAATGGTATTCAGGGGCACAAAAGGCCCTTTTCACAGCAGCCATTTTGACATGTTTTAGCAAGAAAAGCTTCTTTACCCAAATTCACTGGCTCTAGTAACTCAATAATGTTGGCAGTAAGTGGCAAGAGCAAAAAACCATTTGAAATGTATCTTCAGAAACCTGTGAGAAACCACACAGATACCACTGACAGGTTTTATACTATCTGTGACATTCTGCTTTGTCTATCATGCTTCCTAATGCCACTGCTGTACTCATAACTGCACATACCTGCCAGTCAACCACCTGCAGCAGTCTGTGTCGGTACGGTGAAAGGATCTTTGGTAGAGTGATCTCAACGACAGTATCCAGTGACCTGCTGAGACCAGAGTTTAACACCTGCAGACAAACACAGTAACAGATGCTCTGTGAAACCTGGTAAGTTCATAATAATCAATAATCATACTAACGGTTATGTCAACACTAACCACTTAAAAAATATTTTAATAAATGTACATTCACCACTGCGAATGAGCCGCATATTTGATTTGGCAGAGATTTTTTTTTTTTTTTTTTTTTTTTTTTTACACCGGATGCCCTTCCTGACGCAGCCCTCCCATTTATCGGGGCTTGGGACCGGCACAAGAAGTACACTGGAAGTTAAATCCCCCTCCCCCCTGGCTGGGGTCAATTTAGAGTGTCCAATTAACAGTGAGCACCTTGGGTACCTTGCTCAGGCCCTTGAGCTGCCCACGTCGACATTACTAAAAATATAATTTAAAATGTTTATTTTTGCACAGCCTACAGCAAACTCAAGTCTGTTCCTGCTCACTGACATTCTTCTGTGCTCTGTCAAGAATTCACTTCTGTCTTTTCTCTGAACACACACGAAGAAACATTTGAACCAGATGATTGTTTACCTTGTATGTGTAGTTGAATGTTTCAGTGTAGCAGTCAACTGGAGTCAAGTCTTCATCTCCAAACACAAAAGAGGTGGGACTCACAAAGCTGCAAACAGAGACAGACAGACAAACACATGAGTTAATCAGCAGAAATGTGGTTAGGATCTGACTGAATTCCAGGAGTTTTTATTTTTTATTAAGGAAATAATTTATAATATGATAATATTGATTCTGAAAGAGTTACAGTAATGTGTGCTGACTCACCCATGGAAATTGATGTTGACCCCATATTTTAGAGGAAGAAGGAGATTGATGGTATTGTCATGGAGATACTCCTCCCTCTCATAGTTATCACTGACAAGAAAACATTAACATGTGATTAGCTTGTAACTGTATTGTTTTTTTTTAACTACTAAGATTTGACTGCAAAAAATGGAAATGACTTCAAAAAGCTCATGTTTGTTAAGTTGCTTGTTATCATGAGATGAGAGGAGTGTCCTTACCTGCTGGTGTTAATGTGGATGTTGATATCACCAGGTGTGCTGTTCTGGTGCACATCCAATAAGAAGTTGATGTTCATCTATAGGAAACAGGAAAAGGGATTTCAAAAGGGTTTTTTTCTTTGGCCACTCACTTCTACTAAGCTTGTATGTTAAGTTGATTTTCTTGAGCTCAATCTAAGCTTTCACTTGTTGAAATAAATACAACCTTAAAACTGCTGCTCTGTCTGAATTTGGCAGAACTTTTAACAGTTAAATCTTATGAAATACATCAAATATCTGCTGACAAGACAAAAGTTGAAGAACAGGAAATGTTTTCAGCAAATGTTAGCATACCGGTAGAACCGGATGAACAGTTCCACTGTGCCCTCGTGTAGCTTCACAGAGTGTGAAAAATGGCTGCAGGTGCTTCTTCTTGATATAAAACATTTGCAGAAACAGTGTGTGATTGGCTAAAGCTTACTGTACCCGGGCTTTGGCTGGAAGTAGAAGGCTGGTGACACTGCAGTCAACAACCACCATTGTGCTGTTGATTTCCTGTGTGACATCACAGTTGACCATGTTGTCCTGCTGCACACCAAAATACACATATTATAATCATATTATCTTATTATATATTATATAAATATTCAAAACCCCGGCTGCTTCACATTTAAATTTGTTAACTGGGAAAATTGTCTTTTTATTTTGAAGCAGTCACTGGAAACACAATGTGTTGTTTTTATTGAGTATAGTGGTCACTGTATTTAACAACAAACAAACTGCCATGTCTGGTGTGTTGGTATTTTTGGCATTTAAAGCTGTATTGCATAACTGACTAACTATTTTTCATGAGTCTATCTTTGTGTTCTCAGTTATACTTCAACCTGTTTGCAGCTGTCTTGCTTTACTAGCCCATTGTTGCTTTTGCCTCTGACTGTCTTGACATACAACAAATAACTTTTCTTGCAATTGCAAAATGCAAATAAATGACTAACCCTTTAATTAATTCATCCAAGTAGGTTATGTTTTTGGTCGCATTTGTTTGTATTTTTATGAGCAGCACAAAATGTAAACAAAGGATTTGGAAGGAATTTTCAGTGATGATGCAGGTGAAGGAACTGAGCAGCCTTGCCAGATGTTTTTGTGCTCTTTGAATACATTCTCAATTTAAAATACCAATTGATTTGTCTGAATGTAAACAGATGTACCAGCTGCTCTTCTTTGTGACAAAGTAGCTGTTTAATTGGTGTTTGTATAATACCACACTATTTACCCTGGTATAAAACCATACTTATTCAATAAATCAGCCACAAGTGATTTACTTCACAATATAACTTAAAATTTAACCAGTCCAATTCCTTCAGCTGACCAAATAAAGTTGAGATACACTCACATTCTGTAGTACTTTAACATAGTGGATGTTATCTGGGAAATGCAGCATCAGTCGTGGCAGAAAGGCATCGTCTCCAGAGTTCACCATTGAGGTTTTCAACATTATGGTCTGTCCAGAGCCGAGTGCAAAGTACTTCTGTTGACTGAGGACAGAAATCAACAACAGCGATGTTCAGTCACAGCCAACATTATAATACAGCTCAGCTGAGTTCTAACAGAATAAATGCCATGGCTGGGTTATAAAAAAAAAAAAAATTCCTCACTTAGTGCAGAGACATTTTCCATTTAAGAAAATGAGACAGAAATGTTTACAACCAGTCATATGGCAGTGTTTTTAAAAAACACACAATAACAGCATGATTCCGTCTAAGTCCAAGATAAAAGCACTAAATAAGCCAGCAGCTAATTAACACCATGTGTGAGCAAGTGAGGGCAAAAACCTTCACATTGTGTGTCATTTACATGCTGTATGTTGTTTATGTCTCATCTTTCAATAAAACACAACACAAGAGACTTGAATTAATAAAAAAATAAAAAAATAACAATCCTGTTTCAAACTACTTTTGTCTGAGAAGTTCACACACATCTCCCTTCTATGTCTGTATGCATGTGAGTTCGTGTGTGCATGTGTGTCTTACTGTGGCATTACTAGTTGAGCCGACAGCTGCATGTTGGTCGAACAGTTCACCAAAGAACAGGCTCTAGCAAAGTGAGTCTGACAAAGAGAAAGAGCCATAACAGGGAATCCTTTACATCAATACTGGTAATAATTATGAACAGAAGAGAAACTAATCATTGTGTAAAACATGGGTGACTTTACAGACGACTCCTGTGATTCTGACTAACTCTAGCTATCAGTTCCAGCATTTTAACGCTTCCTGCTCTGTTTCCATGAGTCAGTGGGACGTGACGTGAACACAGGATGAGTTGACTAATGAGGGTTAATGTGCTGCAGCTATAAACACATGTGGATTAGCCGGAAGTGTTTATCCTTGTCTGTGGAGGAGTTCACATCAGATTAACAGTTTCCTTCCCTTGAAATAAGGTAATTGTGGTAATGAACAGCCTTCAGTTTCACATTTTAGGTTCTGAAAAAATGATGTTGTCGAGCGATAAGGTCAGAGAACATCATAATAGCGTCATTCAATTAGCAAATAGCAGGACTCTAATAAGAAGTAGTTGCAGCGAGGTCCTTGGACATGATAGATTAAACTACTCACACAAGAATACGGCTGAGGGAAATCGGGACGAGGAAGTTTGTTTTACTTGTTCGTGCTATTTTGCTAACTGCTAGTTTCAGAACTTTGACTTTATGTCCTTCTAGTTAATTGTGGGAATAGTTTTGAACAGAGGATTTAGGAGAATGTCTTTAAAAAGTAAGTAATTACTTGTGAGGTTGTAGTTTATAATGCATATATCACTAGCTGGTACCTGGTTGGAGATGCTGTCCTGGTGTCCTGTGCTCTGCTGCAGAATAGGTTTTAATGGTGGGAAGGTTTTGGAAGCAGTTCTGTGGGTGTTTGCTTCTCTGAGACTGTAGAATACTTCAAACTTGACTGGAGTAAAAATGTCCCTCACGTCTTTCTGTGGGAGGATGAAAATAGTACATATCATTCATCAGCCATTAACATGTTATTAGCCACTGTATGTTTTTTGTGTACTGTATATTTAAGTGTAATACCCTTTGGTAAGCCACGTGAGTTGTGCAGGTGAGCTGGCCATGTCGTGCCCTCACATAGCCCCTTGTGCTATTGGATGACCCGTTTCCATGGAAATAGAAACGATGAGGGAAGGATGGTTTGTGGAGCAGGTCAGCAGTCAGATTATACTGAAGATCTGAAGAGGGGAGGAGGAGAACAGTCTTAGATATCAGCAGGTAAATCATACCTCTCAGAGGGGACAAAGCTTTTTCGGTTGCTGTGCCGAGATTGTGGAACAATCTTCTACAGCATGTTAGATACGCCTCCTCACTGTCTTTTTACTTTTAAAACACATCTTAAAACCAATTTTTACTCTTTGGCTTACGATCCATTATGAGACGTTGGTTTTCATCTTTTTAATAGTTTTATTGTATTCATTTGTGTTGTATTTATACTTTCTACAGTATTTTATTGTTTTATTGTATGTCATTTTTATATTTTATTTGTCTTATTTATCTCTGATGTACAGCACTTTGTTTCAGCTGTTGTTGTTTTTTAAAGTGCTTTATAAATTAAGTTGGATTGGATTGGATAAAATTTTTCGCACAATATACCTGAACATTAGTTAAACTGTAACAGTACAGTTTACTACTATGGTTTACGTCATAATTATTATTTTTTTTTTTATTACGTACATTACATATCATACGTTACATAAAATGTTTATAACATTACATTACATTTAACATAACATTTATCACAATGTGATAATAATAAAATAGTTTGTATGACCTATAGTCTTATGGCGTGGTTTCACCGGCTCTACTCGCCTCGGCACGGTTAGTAGGGTACCCAAGTAGCGTTTCCACTAGCATGGTACCTGGTACCAGGTACTCTTTTGAAGTACCTGCTCTGATGAGGTTCCAAGCATGCTGAGTAGGTACTATGCATGACGTTGCCAGACCGCCAGCCACTGATTGGTGCCATCACAGGAAGTGATGTCCGACACAGAAATCAAGCCGAACTGTAGATCAGTTAAAACTACTTAACAATCCTAAAAACGTGGGTTAATTAACTACAAGGGAAATGTTTCAATATTTAGGAGCGAGCATCATAAACCCTGCCACTGCCGTTTGTGTGTCGCGTGTAAAGCGAAGTCACCACAGTTTCACACAGCTGTGCAGCGATGACTCCATCCACGTTGAGTAGGTACTTATTTGTAGTGGAGATGCAACCTAAACCGTGCCTTGCCAAGGCGAGCCTGGCCCATAGGAGAAAAGGGCCATTAGACATGAACATGTTTGCGGTCATGTTTTAGATCAGTTTTTCAGTACCTATAGCTCCTCTGAACTGTCTGGACCGGACACTGAAACAGACGGTGATGTTGAAGCAGACAGTTGGAGTCTTGTGGTCAGGGCACAACATAGCCTGCTGGTCAATCTGCTGAGGCAGAGCCAGAGACGCCTTCACCTGGATCACTGGACGGGTCCTATATAAAACAGGACACATTTAGTTGATCTATATGATTCATAAAGTCAGTCAAATGAGTCACTTTTGACAATTATTAACTCTATTATAATACAAATATTATAAACACATGTGAATCTCATCAGAAGCTTAACAGACTAACATGTAATGTAATGTAATGTAATGGGGGCACCTGACAAAAATCCCAGTACTTGTTTGTTTGCATCATATAACAATACAATGGATGTTTACTTTTGCCCCACAGCCAACTATTGAGTTTAAGTTTGGCTCTCCAATAAAACAGTTTGGGCACCTCTGCTCTTCATGAAAGCAGACAGAATTACACAACATTTCTAAATCCAGTATAAACATAGAATTTCAGTGTGGTTTTACCTGAGAACCACAGCAGCATCTGAAAGGAATGCACCAACCGCCACATCTGCAGAGGCAGAGAGACATGAATCAAAGTTAAACCAGATCTAATCTACACATGCATGTACGTACATGTATAATATGCAAAGTTTTGTGACAGTAAGGTTTACCCTGGTAGCCATTTTCATCAATATCAATGCCAGAGCTCAACGACTGGCCAAACATTCTGAGGTCACGACCCAATGTCGATCCAGTAATTCTCTGGAAAACACATATACAGTATTTTGGAAATTAGAACAAGCTAAATGGCCAATATAGCTACAAAACATAATATTATTCTGCATCAGTGATTGTACCTGAGATGGAGTTGGTGAGATGCCCTCTTTCCTGCCATTGTAGATGTACACTGCTCCTTTTAGGTCGTCTTCTTGTGGGGCACCAACTGCCACATCTCCAAACACAAACAAAAGTTAATAATATTACCATTTGTGTTCATCATTAACCCAAGACTAAAACTTCTCTTCCTTGATAATGGCATTACATGACACATTGAAAGACTGCAAAAGTGAAGAGCATGAATGTCTCAATCACATTTTATGTTCATATCATTTAAAAAATCCCAAAATGTCAAACTTAAGGTGGCGCTGGGGCAAATGTCAGGTGATCACCAAAGTTAGAATAACGTTGAAATGATTTTACAGGATAAGTGAAAAATTTACCTTTTTGCTATATACAGTATATATATATATGTACAGTACATATATACATATATATATATATATATATATATATATATAAATATATGTACATATATATATGTACATATTTCTAAAACCATGATTCTGGCCATGTTGAAAAACGTTGAGCAGAATAGAAGTGCTCTGTATTAGAATATAAACATGGGGAAATACCAGAATGGTCATTTAATATTTTACCTGAGGCCTCTGAAGAGATGTGTTTTTACAAAGAGTTAGCTATTGGAACACACACATGTGGAGGCACACACACAGTCTTTTATCTAAGTTTGGCAGATTAGAAGGCATGGGCAGGGTTCAGTTAGAGAGCAGCAAGAGTTTGTCATTACCGTTTTAATGAACTTAATAACACACTCCACCCCTCACACCACACCACACACACAGATGCTGAGGGGTCTGTTTATGTGTGAGGGTGTTGTGTTAACGTCACAGTCATGTCTCTAAGTTATCGCAAAGTGGCAGCTACTGTTAATGCTGGGTGGGTTGTGCTCCCTCAGTTAAACATTTCTGGTGTACTCTGGTTAGTGCCATAACATGGAGTCATGGAGGTACTGAGGCTGGGTCATAGTTGACATAACTAAGATTCAAGTTTCAGAAGTTTGTCACATGCACTTCTACAAGCACAGCAGCAGAGAAATGGGATTGCAGCTTCAATGTTAAAATGTGTGCAAGGTAACTGACTTAAAATATATAGTAGTGTTGTCTTTGTATGTAGAACAATAAATATGAAATAATTAAGAGCTAAAGAAAATCTATAAACATAAATAGTATAAATAAAGTTTGATATAGAAAGAAGGAGAAACACATTCCACGTTCTGCGTCTTGCATTTCCGCATGTACTATGTTGCACGTGTGTGGGTAAATGGTAAATGGTTTGTATTTATATAGCGCTCTTCTAGTGTTTATGGCGACTCAAAGCTGCTATAGTTTTGCCATTCACCCCCATTCACTCACACTTTCATACAGCACATCTGTGTGGAGCGCGTTTTTCTATCACTCATCTTTCATATCCATTTACACACTGCCGGCACAGCCTTCGGGAGCAATGTGGGCTTAAGTGTCTTGCCCAAGGATGCATCGGCATGTATACTAGTGGCCCGGGAATTGAACCCACAACCTTCAAACTGAAAGACGACTTACTTTACCACTGAGCGATGGTAGCTAAGTGGTAGCTCAAGCTACCAGCAGACTTCCTCATAAAAGCTCAAACAAGTTTCCATAGTTACCATTTTCTTAATTGACTTTTTTGACCAAAAACAAGAGCATGCCACCAACTGAACTGGAAAGTTGTGTGCTACAGGGAGCATGAGTAGTCAACGTGTTAGTCTGTGAAGGGGCCACACGGAACAACACAGAAGCAAGCAGATGACAACATGTCCGTCACCTGGACACTAGCCGACAAATGTGGATCCAGAAAGTATGACCCTTACAGTTTTAGTCGTATTTACCTATTGACAGTGGTAGTAGCAGCACTTTGTGAACTTGAAATGGTTTCATCATTCATCCAATAAAAAAAAGATCAGACTGTGCAGGTGTGATTGTTACCATTGTAACCATCATCATCCAGGTCTCCCAGGTCAGCGATGGTCTCTCCAAACCGTGCAGCATAGGCGTTGCTGCCAGTCAGCTGAAACTCCGCCTCCAACAGTTTTGCCTATATTAAGACATAAACAACATAATGCTTCACTAAAGGTTATTGGGGTGATGGGTATATGGTTTTTAGTTTGTGGAATTACTATTTTTCACTGCCACCTTTTTACAAGAAACTTGACAAAGAACTGCTTATTCATCTTTTATCTTAAGAC
Organism: Solea solea; assembly: GCF_958295425.1. NCBI lineage: Eukaryota > Metazoa > Chordata > Actinopteri > Pleuronectiformes > Soleidae > Solea > Solea solea. Next base: position 20,464,913 of record NC_081135.1, on the reverse strand, counting down.
CATCATGTCCCCGCAGCGCTGATGTGATTTGAAACCCTCAAGTCGAGCAACTGATGTGGAACTAAGTGGTCATATGAAGAAAATATAAAATTTCTGCTTCATTTCTGAGTATATAAAAATTGTGACAACGTTTTACCGGGTCCCTTAAACACAGTCATCATTATTGACTCTCCACTCTCTGCAATGTCAATTCCTATTCCATAAGATATGATTAATTGCTCACCTGGCCCTGGTTAATGTACACATGTACTCTTCCTTCCTCCCTGGCGGCACCTGTTGACAATGGAGCCCCAACCAGCAAATCTGACAAACCATCTGCGTTCAGATCCACCACACAAACACTGGAGCCAAAATAGGATCCCAGCTACACACACAGACACACACACAAACAAATTAAATGCAAAGCAATCCAAAGTTTGAATGGAGAATGCTAACATTAAGTAGCTACTAACCTCTTTCCCAGAGACTTCAGAGACCACTCGCAAATAAGTGTTGTCAATTGTGAAGATGAAGACCTGCATATCATCAAGACACACATAACCCTCACTCGTTACAATTACTAAATACTATATACCAAAAGAAACATTACAATAACTTTTCGCACAAACATGAACAGGAAGTGAACTGTTTACTTTAGTTAATATATAACTCAGTGAGTCACAAACAGACAGTTAGTAAACAGACACACAAATAAACAGGTCCTACCTTTCCTCTCTGGTTGTATTGTGGAGCTCCACCCACCACCTCCACTGTAGCAGGGCTCAGGAAGTTACCAGCTCCAACAGAGTACCCTGAACAGCAACAGTACAATGTGTTGAACATTCTGACATTTGCAGTGGTGGAAAAACAAATAAGTTAATTTACTCAAGGACTGAAATGGATTATACATTTTCATTCAAGATACCTCTCTGACTGGCATGTGCTGGTATGGATGGTTTATGGTTAAGATTTGGGGTTGACTAATATGGTTGTGGCTGAGGTAAGTTTCCAGGAAATGAATCGAAATCCTTGTGAGTGTCTGTGTGTCTGTGTGTGAGTGTCTGTGTGTCTGTGTGCGAGAGAGTTGTGGTTAAGTTGGGGTGTGACTGAACATCACACAAACACATCTTTCAAATGTATTCATACACACACACACACAAAGAAGAACATCACACCTCTCGCCCACCTGCTGTTAATCTATCTGAATAAATACTGTACCAACAACAATTCTACTTTAAGTTGACTGATGTACTGTTTGCACACATCACAGACTGCAGTAGTCAATTGAAAATGTAAAATGTTAAAAAGACTTTCTAGAACATGTCAGGACAGTCAGACATGAGACAGCATCACAGTACACAACAGTGTAGCAGGATGAAAAGAAACAGCACAGCTGCAACTATTTCTATAATTATTCCTCTACATAGTCAGCACTTTAAATTGAAACTGAGATAAGTAACACATGTAAAGTCCCTTTGTTCTCAGTTCGTGTCCTTGCACTGCACCCTCACTCTTTATCATCCAACCAAAACTCTTTTCGAGCCAAGTGTTATCAATCGTTCATTATCCAATCATCTCAACAGCAGCACTAAACAAACAACACTCTATACTTATGCATGGACTGACAAAACTTGAAAAATGTTAATTTCCATATCAATGTAAGCATAAATAAAAATGTCTAGGTGTAGCGCATACAATTTAGCAATATTTATTGGTGAAGTTGCATGTTGCAGCTGAGCTGACCTCAACCTTCTATTCCATGTGTGTTGGAGAACCTATGTAGCCTTCATATAAATATAAAAGGCTCACTCTTTTTCTTACTGTCATGCATCATGTGCCAAATACCAGACAAATACAAGAAGTAGCGAGTACCTAGGTAGCTCCCGAAGCTGACTGCTCCTGTGTCATCATCAAGATACACCGACATCCCTCGACTGGATGTATTAAAGACCAGAACCGAGCCTGTCCAATAAGAAGTCCCTGGAGCCCCCATGATGATCAGATCCTGAGAAAGACAGGCAGATTTCAGACTTGAAATCATACAAACCACATCATTTAATGTACAAAAATCCCATAAAAGTTTTATTTTGTCTATATTATACTGTATGTTTAAGTTGTAGGACATTGCCTTGCTCTCTTTTCTAAAATGCTGATTTCACCATATCAACACCATTAGGAGGAATAAGAAAAAAGCACAGAATTCCTGTGTGAACACCAGTTTAAAAAATAAACAGACTACATTCAGTTTGCTAATGGAAACAAGATGTTAAAACAGTGTTGACTGTTTGTCACTGACCTCTGTCAGGAAATTAGAAATGCCAGCCTGACATGACCCATAATCCTCACCAAACTTCCTCTGGTGGTCTACATCAGACAGAGACAAACAGACGTGTGAAAAGGTGAAGGTTAACAAACAAATATGAATGCAAAAACATTTTTTTCTTCCCTCCTGGAGCCGAACATCTGCTGCTTTCACACAGGTAACGAAATGAGAGATATAGACTTTCCAAATCTGTACTTGAAACTGCAGAGATAGCGTTTTTTATGCAGCACATGAATAGTGACACATTGGTGTCAAATGTACAACAAGTAAACAAATAACAGCATTAGGAGGGAGTCACACTGTCACTGTGGCTCATGTGAAACTACAGAGAATTATCAACTCAACCTGGAGTCGCCCTTGACTTAAAAGTAGTGTACTTTGCTGATATGATGAGTTCACCTGTTAACCTTCTACTGTTTAACTCTCACCACTTCACTGCATTACTCCTGCTGTCTACAGCATACAGCAAAATAAAGTAGACAGCTGTGTGCAATTAAATATCTCCTCTATCTTTTTGGCACCAAACACCATACACAGTTCAACATTAAAGTGTGTGCAAAGAAAATGCAGATATTCTTCTCTTACATTATACATGTTAGGAAATAGTGCCTGAGAACTGTGAAGTAAAGAATTATGGAGTAAAGACAGACATTTTCTCTCCACTCCTCTGTTAAGAATTTTTTTAGGAATGTTAAAAATATGGCTCGATGACACACTGGAGCTATAGTTAGCAAAACTCCTCCTGTAACAATATGTTGCTCTCTTGCAAACAAGCAAACAAGTCAGTCAAATCACCTTAAGATGTGCACAGTCTGTGTCTCAATTTTGTGTTCACAACTTGTCTCTATTCACCCCAACAGGACATAAAAATCAGTTATTTCAGGTCTATATGTGCTACTGTTAATTTTGACAGCGTTCATTGTTTCACAGTGAACAGCAAGATAATCGAAACAGAAGCTCTCGGTAAGAAAGTTATGGTATTTTATCTCCAGGTTTATTGTACAAAATGAGGGCGATTGCCACTCACACATCAGATAATGTAAAAATATTAGCTTTCAGAAATAATGTTCCAAGAAAAGTATAAAAGTCCAATAGTTAATATGTGTGTACCTCTGTAGCAGGGGATTATGGATTGGCCATGCCTCAGGTCGCTGCCATAGCGATAACAGACTCCATTAGGCAGCTTGTTGTTCTGACTGTCTTTCTTCGAGTAGAAGACGTTCTTCCAGCGGTGACCACACGCCTGAACACACACACACACACACACAAACAGCATGTGACATGGACTCATTACTGTCTATAACACAATCACAAGTTAGCAGCAGTGTTGCTATTCCCATGACACAGAAACAATAACTCTTTCTCTATCTCTATATATCTCTCTCTGTCTCTCTTTGTGTGTGTGTGTGTGTGTCATCTTTAAGTCACTAAATGTAAAGCTCCTTTCAGACATGGAGACCTTTCACATTGTTGGCAATGCCTTTGAGGCTTTCAAACCTAACTCTGGCTCCATGATGGTTTAATGCACATGTGACAGGACCAGCAGAAACAGTGCAACAAACAACCCGTTACTGCTGCAGGACATTGATGAGTTGTGAAATTTAGTTAGGAAGTCTGGTATCTCTTAACATTACAGAACAGTAACCATATAGGTAATAGCATGATAACAATGTTGTCAAAGGGGAAGTTAAATTACTGTAGTACAATCTTATTTCTATGGTAATCACTCAAGTATATTAGCTTGGAAATAATGTTCATCCGAGACAAGGTAGTTTACATGTCAACCTTACAATATGGTTATCATTCAGATTTTTTTTTTTAATGCATTTGATCTTATTACACAGGTGATAGCATATTAAATCTCAAAACCAAACTATTAGCTAAATAATGACATGTTCTTGTCTGTAATAATATCTCCTAATTACAACTGTTACCACTGTTATTTCCAAGACGGAAATTGCATTAAAAATAAGATGGTATTACAATCATTTTACTCCCTTACACATTCCCAACACCATTACAAAATGACTACCATGCTTACTGTGTTGTTGCAATTTTAAGGAAGAAAGTAGAAAGGAAGAACACTTTGCAGTTCTCAAGCCTCAGGAGGTTGACTGTTGGGCCGTCTATGATCATCTATAGCACTTGTCAGGGTTGTCTGCATGGCATCCTTGGCCTTGGCCGGCTTTTTATGGCTGAATCAATATGTTGTATCACCATCCATTAATGACAGATCTCTGTGATTGGCTAAATAGCTCCAGTAAGTCAGAGAAGGAGTAGAGACATCGAAACGACAAAAGCAAGACTACTTCCTTCCTCCATAAGTAAAACATTTCATTTTTTCCCCTCATCAAAGATGAAATTGTGAATGCTGGAGCTTATATGCACCTCAAGCGAACATGTCTTCCAGTTTCCCCTTCTCACCGATAGATAGAGTCAACAGCCAACTGCTGTAAGAGAATAACTTTCTCTTATGCAGACATAGAACCTAAGTGCTGTTTTTTCATCAGCTGTTCGGAGTCCGACTTTTTCTCAATCAGCAGTGACGTGTCGGTCATTATGCTTTAGTAATGGCCCACTGTCGGGGGACCATGTCCCGGGCCTTAAAGGCACCAAAACACACACACAGCTATTACAAACTTACTGCTGCTCATCCTGCTTTTAAAAAAAGGGGCTAGCCAACATTAGCTGACTCTTTTTCATGGTTCCATAATAATCTGTCAAGAATCATGACCCTGTTGCCTCAGAATATGCACTCAGTCAAAGTAAAACCACAGGCCACCAATTTGCATGTCCATTAGCACCAAAGTGATATTACAAACCAGTACTAGTGACCAGCCACACAAATACTTTCAGCATCTTCAGTAGAACACAAATGAGACAACACTTGACAGTGATGTGACAAAAAGCAGCTGCTCCTGATTCCCATGTAGGCAGTGTCCACAATACTAGCCAAATGAATTTAATTAAATCATTCATAAACAACACACACTGCTTCATCAGGATTAATTATTTTAACCTGTGTATCTTTGAGAATGGTGAATAAATTTTTTGAGAATTGTGTAACTAACTTAATAGAGCTACATGCCTTAGCACCAAATACAAATGATATATTACATAATGATAATATAAATTAAGTTTGTATAAAATAGTATCTTGAATTTTGCTTTAATAGACATATTTTTGACAAAAGGTAATAACAGCTTAAGTTGGTAATATCAGCTTCAGTCGTCGTTGTCTAAAAATGGCTGAAATCTGTGTGGCAGATTATTGTGTATTTTTTTCATTGTGCACTTTCTCTTCCTTGACACTGTCATAAACACGAGTAAACAATGAGCCCCGCTGACCAACCACAGCTCGCCTGTGTCTCTTCTGTTACGCTGATGTGTTTATACATTTCAATGGAGGTGTGTGTCTGTGCATGTTTGTGAGAGAAAGAGAGAAGATGTGTTACCAGGATGTGTCCTCCATTGTCTCCAGGCTGTCTGGACAGACTGACTCCCAACCACTGGTGATCACTTTCTGCTTCACACGTCTTCCCACAGCTCACCACATCTGCACAGACACACACATGAATTACATTTACACTCTTTCACACTTGTTGCAACCTTTACTTTTAAAAGACCATAGCATGGAGTATACAGTGAAGTACTCTCAAACAAGACAATATTGTCATTCCCACAAAATTAACTAAAACACACCTGCTTTGAATTTTAGTTCTTAGTATGTGGCTAGTATGTAGAGCCCCTTCCAAGTCAGTCTACCATCCATTAACTTAAAAATAACCAGTTCTTTAAGCTGACGGAGCATAATATCTGTCTCCTTGTCAGTCCAAAAATTAATTTTTTATGTTTTTGTTGTTGTTTACCAGACAACTAGATTTATTAAATGTTGTCCATTTAAGGATTTCATAAAATAACAAAAAATTGTGTTTCAGACACAACTTACGTACAACATATATGGACTAAAGACCACCTTTTTTTTTTAAAAAAAAAGGTACTTTTATCTTTCAAATGTTAGAGAAAATCTTTTAACAACATCAACAGAAAAACACACCAGCAGGCATGCGGTGGCAGTGATGGGACTCAGCAGTAATGTTGCAGCGGAAAACTGCTCCTGGAGATCGAACAGAAGGATTAGAGGATGAATTCGCTACTGGAGCTCCAACCACCAACCTGAGAGAGAGAGGGGGAGAGAGAGAGAGAGAGTGAGATTTAGCCCAAATCTGTGCGTCTGTTCAGTGTCTGAATGGCATCTGTGTGTGAACCATCAAAGAGCTTTTGTCATTGACAAGAACCGGGTAATTAGCATGCAAACACACACACAAACGCATTACTTTAGCCAAAATGGCAACTAATGAAGCATCACTACATGAATGAAACTTATCTGTTCTATGAGGTCAGCAGTCATTTATTTTTAAGGTCAAAGTTCATGACTAAGGAGACACCCACAACGCAATGCCATGAAATGTAGTTCAGCCCACTATTGGTGAGATCATCACTCCGATCATGACTTCCAGATGTTTATTTAACATACAGAAACTCATGAAATTCATACAGGTTGATCAAGTCAACATATCTGTACCTGCCATTCAAAGAAAAATGAGTTTCAACATTTATATGAACAGAAGATCAAAAGCAAATTAACAAAGGACTTATCACAGATCAATGTCAGATGAGCAGCATAGATACAGACCACTTGTGAGACTTGTGGCGATGCAGCAGGACTGAGTAACCAAACATGGAGGAGGAGGGACCACTGAACTCCAGACTGTGGTCCTGATCCAGACTGTATCCTCCTGCAGGACTAACCAGCACTAGGAATTGGACCAGGACCTGAGCCAGGACCAGAAACAGACTGCAGCGCACGCACACACCGACAGCTGAGGGGTACATGATGGAGGATGAACTAAAGGAACGCCAAAGAGAGAAAGAGAGTCATAAGAATCATCAGCTGCTGATGTCTCCATCTCCATCTCCTGTTGCCTATTTACAGTCATGGAGCTTAATGAGAAGTTGTGTGCAGCTTACAATTATATGTAGCTAAGTTTATGACTATAACAAAATCAGAATTGAATAGACTGACATTAAAAAATGGAAGACAGGAATGGATTACCCCCGTAACAACACAATACAAACTATAAGCAATAGAAAATGAATTGTCAATGATTTTAACAATCAATGAATATACTTAATGATAAATAGAGATACTTTATCTCCTTTAAGAAGATGAACTCGACACATGTTTCATTTAAAAATTATGATCGATCATTATCAGGGCTAACATCTGCCTCATACTTGAGGATATGACAGACTCCATTAAAAGAGAACACTGGCAATAAAAAATGCCCCCACACACACCTTTAAGTACGCCCCTGTGAAAAAATAATATTATAAAATGTCTATGAGAAATTGAGCCTTTTTCTACATTAAAGAATTTAGCTTAGTGTCAAAAAATATTCGTTACATGTTTAAAATGGTTCTGACTGATTCATTACAATAGACTACCAAACCTTTAACACACATAGAAGACTATTACTATTTTAATGACTGAAAACTTGTCACTAACATTGTTTTACTCTAACAAGAAGTTCACTGTACCGTTCAGACGGCAGAGAGTCCGGGTCAAACTATGGTTCTGGTTCCAGTCAGTACCGGGCGGACATGATTAAAAAAGTCGACATTTGTCTAAGGAATATCCGTTTAATAGTCCTGGGTCTCGGTGGGAGTCGTTCGGTCGCCGTGAATCCTCCTGTTGCTTCACCTCAGTCCGTTATTAACCGTCCGAGCGCGTGGACCGGTGTTCTATGTCACCGGCGCACGAGGAGGCTCCGGTATCTCCTGACAGAAGAGATGACTTACTTACTATTACTAACGGAAGAAAGTGGGAAAATCTGTGAAAAGTCAACTTCAGCGCTTCAGATGAACTCAATGAAACTCACAAGTGAGCGCGCGGAGAAACTCCCTCCCTCCCTCCCTGTGTGTGCACGTGCGCGCGTGCATGTGTGTGTGTGTGTGTGTCTGTGTATGAGCTCGTTTTTGTTACCTCTTCAGGACCTTGTCCGATAACACTGACCTTGCACAATAGTATAATATTTAATATTTTATACATTTTAAATAAACACTTGTCCAGTATTTTTACACAATATTTTATATTTGCATACAGTTTTGAGTAATGTTATGTTACAGGTGCATGTGCAGGGTGAGCTCTGTAATTAAATTACAGAAAGTAAAGTTTTATTGTCAAAGAACAAATTTGTTCTTTGAAAATAAAGCTTTACTACTACTAGAGTTAGTCTTTTACTACTACTCTAAAGTTAGTCCTCATGGGCACCAAAACCTAATGAGGCAATACTTCTTATTTGAGGCTCTAAAGGAAGACATACGTTATGACATGTGGCTGGGTTAGGGCATTAACTGGTTATGGTTAAAGTATAGAGTTGGGCAGTCCAATTGCAGTGACCTAATACGAAAAGCTGTGCAAATGTGTGTTTTTAGGGTGAGGGACAGTTATCTATTCTCAACCCAAGTTAATCCAAGGGGGGTTAGTGGTGAAAATTTGTTGGTAGATGTTAAAAAGACAGAAGCTCACATCTTCAGGAAATGAACTGTGTGTGTGAGAAATCACGCAAGTGCACAACAGTGTTTCCTCTCCACCAAGCACATGGCTTTGTGTGAGTATGTGTGAGTGTGTCTTGCACTTGCATTTATTACCTTAAGTTTAGGGCTAACATTTGAATTGTGATTAAGGTTAAGGTTAAGGTTAGTGTAAGCCAATAACTGGTCAAGGTTATGGTTAGGGATGAGGCTTTGTCCAAATGAATGGAAGTCATTGCAGTGTCACAAGAAGATTAGCTGCCCAAACCCCTTGTGTGTGTGTGTGTGTGTGTGTGTGTGTGTGTGTGTGTGTGTGTGTGTGTGAGTGTGCTTGATTCTGGGTGTTAACCTCCACAGTTATCACTACAGAGTCTGTCGGTTGGTTGTAATCTGGTTTTCTCTGTCTGAATGCTGAAACACACAAGCATTCAAGAACTACTGTTAATAATTCTGGATAAAGTCCTCTTAGCAGTAGCCAAGTATCCATAGAAGACTGTAAAGTGTGGTCATGGCAGTACACATGATGGCATTCAAACAAAAAGAAAAAACATACCCACTTTAAATGCTTCATTAGGATTAACCCATGTGACAAACATTGACCGAATGAGGACCAGCAGCTCCTCCTGTGTCCTTGTCCTTGCTAAAAACTATGATTGTTTTTCTATGAACTGTGGTGAGAGAGAGTGAGTGAGAAAATGCTGGCTAACGGTGAGATTAAGCAGCAAACATACACCACACTTCAGAAAAATCTGAAGTATCAACTTTAACACTTGAAGAGGCTCAGGATTTTATTTTCCAGTGTTGGATTGTGACCACACAGTGTCATGGTCTGTATACATGCTCAGCTGAAGTCACACTTGTCACACAGTGAAATTATTAAGTCTAAGTATGGCTGTGTTCAGACCGGCAGTGACTTTGCATACATCAGCAAGATATCTGTTACAGGAGGGTGTGGCAGAAACAATAAATAAATACTGTACAAATATGCACAGTCATGCACAAAACTGTAAGTCAGATCTAACTATGTGTCTGAAATCAAGTTCACCCCGAATCAGAATTGTTTTGTGCCCAGATTTTATGGAACAATAAATACATCTATAATTAGTATTTAATTTTGGACTTGTGGGGCTTGTTTCAGGCACTGATGTGTTTATTTGAAAATTCAAACTGTGTAACCGTCTAGGCTAAAATTTACAGAACTACTTCATGTGAGTCAGGAGTGTCACTGGACTTAATAAACAAAGACTTGATAAGTAGAGTGAGCTATGAAGAAAGTGATGTACATTTGGTGTTAACTGTGTTTAGCTTAGGTCCAAGGCAAGAAATATTTGTCCTGAAAGAGTCACAAAAGAGCTCTAACCGCTCTGTGATTATTTCCAGACCAGCTATCAGTAAATAAACCAAAGAGTCACGAAGGAGGGAAAGAAAAAGAGGCAGAACACTTCTGTTAAAAGTTCAGCACTCTTAAAAACAAAAGAAAAACAACTTTATAAGAAGCAAAACAAACTGTCTTTAACTAGAAAGACTCACGTTTTTGGCAAAAACAACACTTTCTATCAAATATCTAATTTGTCAATTTTCAATACATCAGTCTGATTATCCAAACTAGCTGGTAAAAATAGTTCCAGACAGAAAGACAGTTGTGGAGCAGACTGTTTGGGTAAATGTCGGACAGGAACTCTGCACTACAGTGTTTGTTGGTATTTCCTGTCACTGACCCTGCAGTTATTATGCTGGAATCTGACCAGCTACTGTTCCCACCCTCCCACACACTCCAAGTGTCCTTATACATTGCATGAAAAAAAGTTGCACAGAGCAGAGACACATTTTCTCCTCTGGGACGGATATTGTCTGATACCTGAGCACCTGCTAGATCATTTTGTCTTTTATATCACGCTCCACATGGTTTCACTCTGCATGCAAGCAACTACTCGATGCTTGGCTAACTGGGATTAGGAGAGCACTGTATATAATAATATGTGTCAAACAATGGCCATCTATGTCTTTATGGACTGACATTAGGGTTAGTAAGGCTACATAAATTACATATTTCTTTGAGTGTGGCTTGTAGCACTGGAGATGAGTGAAAAAACGTGTTTGCTTGAGGAAGGGCATAGAAAACAGAGGTTCGTGCACTAAAAAAGGCTGTGGCTTTATGGACAAAAAAAATAATAATTAAAAATAATTGAATCAGAAGAAAACGAGACAATCCTGGGGAAATGCACAAAAGTACAAACACACTTATAAAATACCTTAAGGCAGCCTCACTACAAGCAGCAATTGTCTCATCTCTCACACAATGCACATGTGGCTCCTTATTCCACTCCTCGCCCCACCCTAATTGGACTAAACCATTGCATGACGTAAAGGTAGGTAAACTAAAATGGACAGAACTCAGTGAACTCACAGCAACATGTAAAAGCACCACTAAATAAATGTTACATTATACAATGAAACATGAACTGTTGAGGAAAAATATGATTCAAATGCTTGTCTTGTATTAAAATCACAACACCCATCTAATCAGGCCGACTACGGACTCACTAACCACACACAGGTGGCTTCACTGAGCCTGAAGGGTAGTATGAGAAAAGTTATGAGGGAAACTTTTCACACCATTCATGTTCATATTTATTATTGTTATACAACAATATGATTGATGAACTTCTGTCTACTGTGACTGTTGCTGTTGCATTACCCTAAATTAGAAAACTTTCTGTCTCAAGTAATAGTTTGAAAACTGCATGCTTCAATCATTATGTCATTCTTATACATCCTGTTTTCATCCCCTCTCATGAATGGCACTGTTCCTTCCGAGCTGTCATTTCCCTGGACATCGATGCCACAGTCAGCTGTACATCAGCTGGTCTCATCTGCCCCAATAGCAGTGCCCAAATTATTAGCCAATCATCTTGTTGCTTGTCTTAAATATGCTGTCTCTTCCTCACGCTGCTGTCATGTGCACCCTCCAACCTTCCCATCGCTACCACACTTTCACAGTCTCATCTGATCTGTCACTCTTCATCTCTCATCAGGTCTCATCAGGTCAACAACCAGCATCACCATCAGTGTCAGGACCTCACAGTGTTTTCCTAATCACTGTTCAGACAGAGACACATGTCCCTGAGGTCTGGGTATCTCCCCCATTGTGTCAAAGAGTCTTTTAAGACAACCAACCAATTATTTTCATTGGCGCATTTTTTAGTTCAGTCGATAATAAATGTATCTTCATTCACTAGTCTGCCATAATTATATTATACTTAACCAAGAATTACACGTGAAGCATATACGGACAAAAATGTACAGGCAGCACTTTTGGAAGTTCAGAAATAATATGAAGTGGAATAATTATTAATCTGCTCTAAATGTTTGTATGCCATTCCAAAACAATAGTATGGGAACTATCGATACTTGTCTCATGTGTTGATCAGAGTCGTGATTTCAGATTTGGGTGGGTCTCTGGGGATTTTAAGTTTGTGAATGGCTGACCTATTGTGTTGGTATCAGAAGGACTGAGCAAGTGTCAACAGTCTAACAAGTCTTCCTCTAGATTTCTGCTAGAGAGAAACCGCTATGTAACCTGATGGTGTACATTACTCTGTTCTGCTAAATGAAGACAACAACACTTTGCAAACACATGGGTGATTTGTTGGCCTGTAGCAGAGTGGGGATAGCTTCTGTATTGCAAGAAAATAGAGTTATTAGTTGTTGTTGTTTTTTTTAACGAGTATAAGGCCCTATTCAGACCTGGTCGTAAAAATCCACCCTGTGAAATCCAGTCCCAAGTGGACAGCATTAGGTTTGTCTGTTCACACCTGGCATCAATATGTGCCCTGGATGCCTCCCCTGTGACCACTTGTGATCAAATCTCACTTTCCTCCATTCTCTCTGCAAATACACACGGACATAAATTCAGCTTGTGAAGACCAAAATATGCGCTTAAGCAGCCTGATTGCACGGCTACATCTGGTGCACCAACATGGAGACTGTGCATGTCAGTGCAAGTGAATAGAGAAAGAAATAGATAGAGAAGTTCAGAAGGACTGAGTCAAAGCACAGCTCAACCATGATATGTGATTTAATTTAAAAAGAAAATAAATAAATCACCTCCTAATATTGTGTGAATGGCTACAATTGCTACATGGCTTTTATGAACTACCATTATATGATTTGTCCAGTTATGGCCAGAGTTAACAATAACTGCAGTGAGAACGTTAGTTATTTAACTCAGCATATCCCTTCAGCTGTGTGATGTTCTACTGAGGTCACAGTGAACCTCCGCTCAGCCAGCAATTAGGAGGTCAGAGTTCAGAGGTCAATGGACGGGTGGACAGAAGATGGGAAGTAGATAAAGTGCTACATTTAAGACAAAAGACAAGAGCTCTCTCGCTCGCTCTGATTCTTTGTGCTGAATAATAGAAAGCAACACATTCAGAAAAGATGCTAATAAGCGCAGTAAAAACAGATCAACCCTGTGGAGAAATCACTTTTACTCTCTGTCACATAGAGTACATAGAAAGCACCAGATGAGTTGTCAGGGGTCATGTGCTCACTGTATGTGTGTGTTTGTGTGAATATGAGTGGAATTGCTGAAGCAAACAGCTATGACACTTCCTCTGTTCTTTTTCATTTCCTTCTCTTTCTTTCCTCACAGGCTGGAGACCACGTATACACAAAGGCAGTTACATTATTCAGCTCTGACTCCAAAGTGAATCCCGAAAACAGAGCTTTCCAAAAATGATGACATAAGCTTCTCAGTGGGGTGGAGGGGGGAGCCTGTAAGGCTGCAGTAATATCTCATGTCATCTGTAACTTCTTTCTCTTTCAGTTGTACCTCATTCCCACTGGTCAAAACTTTTTTTTAGAAAAATCGGTGGGACTGTGTTTAACTGCCATTCAGGTCAAATGGCAGGTTTATTATCAGCTTTGGCTCCAATGTGCATTAATGGGACTGGCGTCATTTCCAGTGGTACACTAAAGCCGGTTTCACACAGGATGTGTGTGCAGTGTGTGACGCCAGCAGCTCATGCGCAGCTCTGTAGTTCACACAGGGTGCGTTGCGTGTAACTTCTGCTATGTTTAGCATAGAGTTCGCCTTTGAAAATCATAAAGCATCATTTTAAATAATGTCAACACTCCTCTGTACTGCAGATACCAGGACTCTTCAGCATGAAGCTGTGCATCATTGGTGCTGCATATTTTACAATAAATCTTTGTTGAGAAAAAAAAAAAGGGAAAAAAAAAGAAAAAAGAATGGAATCAGGGAACTGAATTTCCAGGGTGATTTTAGTTTGAAAGAGAAGCAGGAAGTGTTGGGTTTGTAGCATGTACAACAGATATGGATCAGTTTCACTGTATATTTTCTCACTGCTGTGAGACGTGTGGCTCACTGTAAAAAAGAGTTTGCGAGACATGAAACACTCGGACAGCGTGAGACGATCTCATTAGTCAACATGTGTGCCTAAATGAAAAGAGTGACGTGCCATGCCACACATGTTCCACAAACATTCCACATATGGAACATTAATACTTACTTTATTTTATTTGCTCCAAAAAATTGTTCACTTACCGTTGACTTTGGACACAGGACTGAAGTAAAAGATACAAAGTGGTAACAACTGCCACATTGTCACTGAGCTCCATTGTGTTGGTGTTTTCTTTTTCCTCCAACTTGTTTTGTTTCCGGCGTGTTTGAGAAGCCACATTTCATGCATGGTGACTCACCACAGAACAGACCAACCATAGCAATGAGACTGGTGTTAATGGCCCTTTTTAGTAGCTTCATCTAGGGTATATCTGCTAATTTTAGTGTGAAAGAGGCTAATTGCAATTTCGGGTCTGATCACACATCATTTGCCTGTATCCGTATTGATTGTATGGGACAATATTATGACCATAAAATAATAATTTGGTGAGTGAGGCTGTCAGTCCTCCTTCTAGCATCAAACAGCAGCTTAATCACAATTAATAAACTTCAGCAACTCAACAAACTGCAGCCTCCAGAATGTTAAGTCTTTGTGTCTGTCTTCTTTGCTGATGGAGCTCCTCATGAAAACAAACACATTCACAGATTAGAGAGTGTGTTTGTGTGTGTGTTATCTGTGGTATGCTATTAGACGGGTGATCCCCGCTGTGTTCACATCAGTTGATCGCGGATCAGTCAGATCAGATCCAGATTCAGGGCTTTGATCTTTTGTGTGTGTGTGTGTGTGTGTGTCCACTGTGTGTGTGAGGAGGGGCAGTCTGTGTGGGGTCAGGAGGAGAAGAGGATGAAGAAGGCGTGGCTGCTGACATTACTGAAAATGGAAGGAAATTACTGTTTATTCCACTGTATGCACGCACACACGCACACACACACACACACACGCATCTTGATTCAGTGAATGTAAGTTTTCCGCCTTTTGTCTCACTCACAGTCACAGAAAATACTTGTTTCTGATTGGCTGGAAACTGTCTGTTTGGTAACATAATGAGGACATGCAGAGGCAGTTGGTGGACCACTTAGTCATTAGCAGGACAAAAAGGTCAAGCAGATTCTTTTAACAACTGACTCTGACTCTTGTCTTGGACAGGTCAGACATGGAATTAACATGCATCTCAAGTGGGCCCAGACACAAGCTCTCAACAGGTCCCTCAAAATCAATCATTTCAAGACCACCAACAAGCCAGTTAGCTTCGGCTACATCCATATGACTATGTTTTCATTTGAAAAAAGTGTCTTCTGATTTAAAAAAAATAAAAATAAAAATCTGCATCCGGATGAGTGTTTTAGCTCTGTATGAGCAGTAAACTTATTCCATATTATCTAAAAACTGTAAAAAAAAAAAAAAAAATTATCAGTTCCAGTGTGAAACAGGAAACAGACTCTCTATAATTATTCACTTCGTTTCAGGAAGTGCTACTCACAAGAAACTTAGTTAAAAAGTAGGATTTATGTTATGAGTCTCTGGAAGTACGTGTTAACAGAGGCCTTTGTTCACCACTGATATTCAAGTTGTGGCCAATTAAAGCCAATCAAGAAGTAAATGCAGATTACTTAATTTTCAGAGCTTGAAAACTCGCATAGTGGTCGTGTGGACACTGGACATAGCCTAACCCTGGGTAAGAAAGTGATATTATTAATTATTATCAACCTTTCCCAGCTGGGTTCTTTCATGAGCTCACTTGCACATTATCCGGAGATTTGACAAGTAAGCTGACGAGAGAAGCTCTGAAAAATGCCATGACTTTTACTGATGTTTGTCTTCTCACATGTGGGCAATTTCAGTAACATGTACGGACTTCAGTGGATGTTTGAAAGCAGCTATAAAAACTCTGAAGAGGACAGCCCTGTCTCTTGTAACAAATTGGTTTATTGCTCGCCAGCAATTTTACTTTACATATCTTGGCGTCTGTCTGTCAGTTTGGCAGTTGCCTCAGAATACCAGGAGCCTTGGCTGCCATTACCATAGAGATGAAATCAGTTAGATGTGCAAATCATAGCAGTGATGGATTCAAAACTCTTTGTGACTTGCTGAACTGATTTAAACTTCAAATGCAGAGTTGTTGGTTTAATGTCAAGGAGAAACATAGATTTAAGCTCTCCAAAATGCACTTTGAGAGTTGTAGTTAACGTCTTTCTTGGACAGAACCTGGTACCTTTGACTTAAAATGAGTCAGGCATTTTCTAACACAATTCTTCTTTTGTCCCATTGATTTAACCAAGAGAGAGTCATAGCAATCCGGGGTGTCCTAAGTTGTTCCCACATGCCACATTACAGCTTTATTGTTCTCAGTTGCATATGTGTACATCAAAAACAGATGCTGGAGCCGTTTCTTAGCAATGGCGGTAAACAGATGCACTTCACATATCAGAGAGAACAGATTTTGAACATTAGCGGCACAGTGAAGCTCTGCGTTTACTGCCTTATATAGACATGTTCCTGTGGCTGAGGTCACTAACAGTTAGTTAGCCATGACATCTCTCTCTCTCTCTCTCTCACACACACACACACACATACTCACTCACTCACTCACATGAATATAGGTCAGTAAAATAAACTGTAAAGCAGGGAGGACTGTAAATATTTTAGCACTGATGTATGTGCAGTGACACACACACAGACACACACACACTCACACAATCTCTGGCCGTTCCTCCCTCTTGCTCTCTCACAGACTCACAGACCCCTCAGGGGGAGCTGGGGAGGGTTGGGGTGTCTGAACAGCTTGTGACATCTCCAGGCCATGATAACGTCTGCTAATTGGTTCCATCAGGCCAGTGTGTGTGTGCGTACTTGTATTTGTTAACTCTCTAAGGCCTTTTCTGGCATAAACATTGACCTTGTCAGGACCAGTAGACCTCATGGAGACTAAAACCTGGTCTTAATGAGGCAGAACCTCAGAACTGGCTAAGTTTATGGCTAAGATTTGAACTGTGGTTAAGGTTAGTGTAAGGTATTAACTGGCTATAGTTAAGGTTAGGGATAATGCTTTGTTTAGGCTGTCCAAATGAATGGAAGTCAATGCAATGTCCTCCGAAGAATAGTTGTACAAGCCTGTGTGTGTGTGTGTATATAAGTGTGCATGTGTGTTTGTTTGCGTGTGTGCGCACTCTGTTGTGATTGTAGTCATTACAAGTGTGTTTCAAGTAAATTAAAAGCTATTTTTTACCACCTCTCTCACCATGCTTTGAGCAAAAAGGGAACCCACTGTTGTTTGTGAATACAGGGAGCGTGAGGAGGCAAACACAAGAACATGCAGCTGTAAAAAACGGGGCGCAGTCACTTCACATGTGGATGTTTGGCCAGGAACAAAAATGTGCCTCTGACACCTTTCACAGGAGGTAGCAAACCAATTCACACCTCAGCAACTCTAATATAGCTTAACTGTGACCTGTGTCCACAACATCACCCAGATTACATACTGTATATCCAAAAGAGAAATCGGCTTATAAATGTTGTAGAAAATCCAAATGCTATATTACTATATGCTTTAAGTGTAATGAATATACAGATAATTAAGGTAGGGGTCATTTAGATTACTTATATACTACTGGTAAGTTGTGACTTCCCCACAAGATCAATAAAATCTCATCATGACTTATAATAATACATCAACATTTATTAGTTTATTACATTTCTTACACCTCTGTGACTGCAGCGGTTTTCAGTCCAGACTCTCACAGAGACAAGGAGCATCGTAAGGGATGTTGCAGGGACAGGGGGGATTCATTTGGGGGGGTGTGAATAAAAATAGATTCAATAAAAAAAGAAGTCTATACTTGGGTTTTTCACCAGACAGGGTAACTGAAGAAGCCTCTCAGATGGGATGAGAAAGTGACTTCTACAACGGCACAGTGACAGTTGCGTCACCTGACTGATGCATAGACCAAACGATGGTCTGCTAATGTGATCATGGAAGGACGCAAGAGTCCCAACTGTAAAAGTCCAATGAACAGGACCAGGGTTCATATGATTTTAATACATCAGCAATTAATTGCTACGCTCGCGTTCTGTGTGTGTGTGTGTGTGTGTGTGTGTGTGTGTGTGTGCGTGTGTGTGTATGTGTAGCCATATGTTGAATCACTAATGAGCTATAAGCCTGCAGCATTTAGACTGTGTGTGTGTTTGTGTGTGTATGTGTGTTGTCCCACAGGCAACACAAGCTGTTACTGAAAAAGATGCCTTCGGACACTCTCTCTCTCTCTCTCTCTCTCTCTCTCTCTCTCTCTCTCTCTCACACACACACACACACACACACACATGCAGATCAAATAACTATAAACACAGTAACACATGCCTCTTATGCACAGTCAAATCCAAAAAAAGTAAAATAAATAGATTTACACCTTCATGTCTTACAAATGTCATGGAAAATATTTGCATACTGTTTAAGACAAACAATGAGCGAACAGCATGTGTTTTCACCAGCTATTACGGATTATTTCATTAATGACATTTACAGGAAGTGAGTGATATTCATGCATGAGTAGTGGTGACAAAAGTCAGAGTTTAAAATGTTTTTAACATGTCGTCAATAGTGAACTTTGCGTCTTTTCTAAGGTCACAACTGGCGTTTTCTCTGTGTCTTTTAAAACGGCAATAAATCACTGCTGATAAATATATCAGTTTTATGATAGCAAATGCTGTGATTAGAACACATAAGGGAACTTGGTTAGGTTTTGGTTAAAAAAAAAGAGTCATGTTTTCACTTATAAAATAATAATATTCCCCATTGTGTACAACCATAACCACTTTAGTGGGGTTTGAAAAAGATCATGGTCATGGTTAAAAGGAAACAAGAAACAGAAAACAGTGGTTACCATATGTTGGTTTTTAAGGCTGGTGCATCATTGTAGCGATTTGCATTTAAAGATAAACTGATTTGACTTACACTCGTCATAGTTACTCGAAGTTATGAATGTTATTCTGCTGCATATTACCCACACAAATTATGATATCAAATTCATATTCTTTATGTAAAAGTTACAATTTTCAGTTTATTTTTTTCATTATTCATCTACACAGATCACAAGAAAATGTAGGATGAAACAGGTCTGATCCTATATTTGGTTTTGGTGATTTTTTGTGCGTGTGTGTGTGTGACTGAGCCAACAACGCTTCATGTAGCCCTGTCTGCCATGTGCTTTTATGTTACCTCAGTCCCAACGAAACATTCATACAGAACCATTCATTTGCAATAGCCACTTTGTCATTATACACACTTTCCACATTTATGGGAAACAGACTTTTCTTTATGGTTAAATGTTGACATGTTGTGGTGTGCAGAGTGTAGAGAGTGGTGCGACATGTTGTGGTGTGTTGTTTGCTGTGAGTATGAGCACGTTCTTATATGCATTCCGGTTTTTAATCACTATTTATTAAGCCTGAACCCTGAACACACCTGCATTTTATTGCATGTTTTATACTATGACAATAAAGAATCTTACCCTATCTTAAATATTCACAGCAGAAATTATGTCATTTAGAGTATGTGGAAAAACATGTATAGTGTTTATTTTAGAAGAGCAACATATTAGTTTAATTGATCTGCAGCCTTTACATTAATATGATGTGTAGTACTTAAAGAAGGAACATTACTGTCACTGTGTGCAAAATGGGGGATCCAAATGCAGGTTACAACAAATAAATAAATAAAAAACACTTACTCAAACAAAACAAAACAAATAAATAATCCATCAGAAACATGGAAACAACTGAACAAAATGACATAACAATCAAACACAGGTGAAACTAATAAGAGGTGAATCACATCAGGGAGGGGCAGTAAAAAGGGAAGAGAGGACAGGAAGTAAAACTTAATAAAACAGACAACGAGACACATGGTTGGTGTAGTGGTTAGCACTCCTGGGACCCGGGTTTGCGACCCGGTTGGAACAAGGGCCTTTCTGCGTGGAGTTTGCATGTTCTCTCTGTGGGTGCGTGGGTTTTCTCTGGGTCCTCCCAGAGTCAAAAAACATGCAATATGGGGATTAGGTCAATTGGACACTCTAAGTTGACCGCAAGTGTGAGAGTTAATGGTTGTTTGTCTCTGTGTGGCCCTGTGATGGACTGGCAATATGTCCAGGGTGTCTGTCCACGCCTTTCACCCTGTGTCAGCTGAGACCCCCCATGACCCTCATGTGGAGGATAAAGTGGTAGAAGATGAATGGATGGAAAACAGAAAACCAGACTTGCTGCTTCAGACATATAAAACATACAACACTGCACATTTATATTGAGAGTTAAGTGTCCCACACTTTGTTATGTCTCACCATTTAAACAGACTTTTGTCACCCTGAACAGCAGATAGTCTGGTTTGTGTCTGACTTCATATTGTGTGTGTGTGTGTGTGTTCAGTATTTTTTTAAGTCTTTTAAGGTTCAGAACAAACAGAGAATGATGCCTGAGCCTTCACACGTGTAACTAAACAGTATTGGATTGATGCTCCTCACGCTCAAACCTGTAACAACACATGAGCACTGCAGGAGAGTTGTGATTGCTCAGCTGGGACTCCTCACATCTGTCAAGTTCCTTTTGACCATTGAACATGAACTCGCGGCAGGAAAAGAACTCAGTGGTGTGGGACCAAAATAAATAAACACAAGATTTAAACTCTTGCAAAGTATATAATAAGCAGTAAAAAGACAAATATTGGAATATATTAGTCCAGTTAAACTTGTACTAATTCAACAATAATTTTCTTTTGTCTTGTGTTGGTTATTTACACATGTATAAACCTTTCTATGCTGTTTTAAAATGTAATTAAAGGTGGGGTGGGAGATTATTTTCTGGAGCATTTTCTTACTGTATTGCTTAAAATCCTCATTAATGAATTGTCACAGAAATAAAAAACACTTTTTATCACCTGTGGAGCGGACAGGCCTGTAAAAACTCCATGCAATCATAATGAACGGCACAAATAAATTAATTGGATCGTGATGCATCATTTAAACTGCCATCTGCCCTGGACTTGGACCTGGACCCCTACTTTTAATAAAACACTGGCCATTTTGTGCATACGCAATAAGCTCTCATCATCATTGTTTCTCTTATCAATGAATGAAATATTGCAAACAGGATTTCTCCTAATACAAACATGACCTGATAACATACGACACATTTATCTACATTTGCAGATCCTTCAGTGACGTACAAATCAACTTCTGCACTGGATGAGTCTCTGACCTCGGCTGTAACAGTCCCCTGGACGTTAAACGGCAAATACATGAACTGATATGACACTGTATCTCTCCACTTGACAGGAGGAGACTTGAGTTTCACCCACATCAGCTCCATCCTGTCCCCAAAGTCCTTGATGATGATGTCACATCCTGTCTGAAACAACAGCTATTGTGCTTGCCAGGAAGTGGACTTCCCACAGATGACCCACTATTCCCTCCCGAGGGTCAGCCAGTGCAGAGTGACTGGGGTACTGGTTCAACAGGAAGAGTCGGCAGTGTTTAGTCACTGTATGTTCACACCAACACAGTCAGGTAAGATTACTATCTGTCTAATTAAATGATTCAGTATGTGTAGAGGTACATCATGGTCCAACCATAGACTTGAAAAGTGAAACCAAACAAACATTTATTTCGCCCCCTTATGGCTGGCAGCAGTATTGTTATTAACTCTGCCTCATCCAGGTTATAATCACTAAAAAAACGCAGATTCAGAGGTTTGTGAAGCCTGTATTCTCTTGAATGTCCACCAGGACGTGACTCCAGTAGAACGTCCATTTGTATGTAAATCTATGAGAAAATGATCCTACCTCTCACTTGATTTATAACAGTATATCAGTAAACATTTTCCTGGTTGCAAGTGGACGGGGGTGGACGATGTGCAGTGGACAAGCTCTCAATCAGGCCCATCCCTGGGCGTTCACATTTGCTAAAACAACTAGGGATGGCATTGACCAGTATCGGTATTGGTCTGATACAATCCAAGAATCCTACATATCGCATGTGTCACTATGCATAGATCATTTGGAGAATTATGTCTTTGAAATGACTCAGCACAAACACATCTGATCCTGTTAGAGGACCAGTCCATATGATACAAATTGCTGATGTCCACAGATCAGTATAGAAATCAGCAGCATGTTGTGTTTGTTGAAGTCCTGGTAAAGAGGTACATCGTTAATATCAAAAATACTCAAAATATAAACCAAACCATCACCAAGAACTGCTATTATGGATTGTATCATTATTGCATCCTTTACCTTGTTGTTGAACTGTTTCCAACACTGTCACATCATTAATGAGAGCAAATCTTTCACTAACAGTTTATAATGTCATTTGTTTACAACGTAGAGCGGATGAGACTCACAGAGCGTTAAATGAACTCTTCTGCTGTGTCAGTCTTAAATGAACACCGAGGACTTTGTTCCTGCCTGTTAACCTGCGGCTTCATTAAGCTAACGAGCACCAATTAATTATGTTGATGAGCTGCTGCTTAAATCTCTCCTGGAGGGAAACTGATAACGACCATGTCTGTTAACGAGCTAAAGGCTGAGAGACAATCTGATTGGTTCAAAAAGCCGTTAGGGCCAGTATGTGGGGAGGGAGTGGGGGGAGGAATTCATCCTCCTCCCTCATATCTCTCTGTGGTCCTGACCCGCTTATCTCTGACAACTACGCGTACACACACACAAACACACACATGCACACACACATACCTTTTCCTGTCTGGCAGGATACCAGAATGGGACAGTTTTGTGTGTGTGTGTGTGTGTGTGTGTGTGTGCTCTCTCCAGCTGTTGGCTTCATATCAGTGACCTCCTGTCGTGAGTGTGTGTGTGTGTGTGTTGGGGGATGGAAGCTATAACGGATTCAGTAAAATCATCCTTAATGAGGCTTCTGTATGTGTGTGTGAGTGTGTGTTGATGAAAGCATAGTGCAAAAAAACCACTGTGATGTGTTAATTTTCTCATTAGAACACTTTTACCACACCAAGACACCAATTTTAATTAAAATTTCAAATGTTCATGTCTTATTGAATAACTTTACGTCGTACAAAGGTAAGTATTTAACTGTCAGGGTGAGAAGAATTTACTCCACAGATTCTGTGGAATACCAAAAAGTCCTTTGTACGGACAAAGACAATGTTGGCACACATTGCGTTACACCCTCTGATGCATTGTTAGGACAATATTGTATTACAACAGGAAGTAGAGTCAGAGGGAGAAAGGAAAAACAGACGGGTCATTTCACCCCCAAGCAACTGAAACAAGGCATATGGAAATGGTTCTGTCTGAGAGCAGAAGAAGTTTTTCTCACTTGTGATGACAAGTGCTTACTCATTGTGTAAACTGTTGGGGTTCCTCGCCTCTATAAAGTTGAATTGAATTGTTCATGTGCCCAATAATTTGGAGTTCCAACACAAAAACATTTCACATAAAATCCTCATTTAAATCTCTGCACTCATAACATCTGGCATCTTGTATCCATCTTTTTCTTTTACCACATCTTGTATAGTCATACATTAACAATGATTAATACACAGTATGTAGTCTTCGGGGTCAGTATGTGGCGAGGAAATGGAAAAGGGTGCATGAAATCATTTAAAACTGCAGAGTGGAGTCTCAGACGTTATTTTCATTGCCTCTTTCATTCATTCATTCATTCTATCCAAACCCTCATTTAGGATGGAAAATGATGTCAGCGTTTAGACAGAGACTGTAGTGTGATGTCGTACTGGGGCTTTATCTGCGCACACACTCACACTGCAGACACACACACGCTCTCTCATTAACAGCTGTGTGGTCTCCCACTGCTCTCTGACTGGTTTCCAACTGTTGATGATTCATTAACAGACTCAGCTGGAGGTGAAGTTCTCCTCTCCCTGACATGATGCTTTATCTCGGCCTGTCTGTCCCCTAAATTCTGTCTCTTGTGGCTTTGACACTCAGCGTTATCTGATGCAGATGCATGCGTCTGTTTTTCATCATAAAAACCAAACTACTCAGAACATGTGACATGGTGAGGCTGCGCCAGGTCACTGCAGTCCACTTCATGATTGAGACTTGGAGAGTTCAAAGTCAGAGGGGGCCGTCTCTGACAATTCTGTACCTTTGCAAAAACGGAAAAAGCTGACATTAACACTCACTTCACACTGTCACTGCCCAGCTGTGCAGATGTGGTTTAAGTTCACTTCTCTCTTTTTCTTTTTTTTTTTCATTCCTCACACAACTATTTCTGTCCTTTTTTGTGAGAACAAGCAAGTGCAGCTCTGTGAAATTCTTCACCCTAAAAGAAACTTTCATTTACACTTCTTTTAAAGGTTCAGTATGTACTAGGGCTAGGTGAAATCATTCAAATAATAAAATAAATGATACATTTTTGACAGTACAATAACCTGAATGTATAAAATATTATTTTCATTACCACAGACTGAGACTTTTGTACATCAGGAGTGGGTTGGGAAAGGTGAGGTGAAAGATATTCAGTTACAACAGGCAACTTCAAGTTTTTTTGTTTTTTTTTTAAACAAAAAAAATAAACCAAGGAAGCAGGTCTAACCCTGTAGCTTGATGTTGAATGTTAATCATTAGTAATCATAATCAGAAGTAAAAGAAAGCTAATTTACATCTCTAATCCTAAAGTGGGTTACAAAGTAACAGTATAACAAAAACACAGATAAAATACACAACTGTATATAAAAAAAGTGGATGGAGTCTTCTGGTTTCCTTGCTGAAGCCAACCCAGAGGTAGCAATATAGTAAATAGCCACCAGGGGGCAATTTTGCTGGTTGCAAAAAGAAGCGTTGAATGGAAGTCTATGGGAAAATTACTCTATTTCTCATTTCTCATTCACAACATTAGCAAACATTTCTGTGATAAGTGTATGGTATCTTCTTCACTAGAACATATCAATTGTGAGTTAGACATTTAAAAGAAAAAAGCTGATTAAGTACAGCACGTATGAATGGACAATCATTCCATTGGAGCCTGATTGCAGGTGACGCCCCTGAAATTCCACTTACAAAACATAAATATGCCGCCAGCCAAATCAAAACGGGAGTTCAGATCTTATTGGTGACGTTACGTCCATTTAGCCGCTTGTTAAAAACAAATAAAAAATAATCGTTCAGACTGTTACTGTTAATCTGTGGATGTTGTTTTTGTTCGCGTCCTCCTGTCATGTGACCTCAGGACTGTGAGGACTTTACACACATGACTGAAGACAGACTGAAGTCCACATTGTGTTTTTTGAGCAGGCCAACAGTTAAATGTCCTCGCTCTGTTTTAGTCCTTCAGGAATCACAGAATCACATGATGACCTTAATGCAACATGGCCGTCACATGGGGAAGACACACACACACACACACACACACACACAGTCATGTCAGCCCATCTACACGATTGGGAAAACCCCATATTAGTCACTTTTTTACATATAGTTTTTGGTGATTCATAGGTCTGAGGTCATCACTGCTGCTTCCTCTCTGTTGGTTTTGGCTGTGAAATCCTCTGTAACCATGACGATTGCACTAAGCTTCCTCTCTGCTTTTTAACACTCACTGGCGCTCTGCCATCGTTGGGGAGGTTAAGGAACACGTTGCCCCCAGCGACAGATGTTGACTCATATTCTGTTTCCTCTACTCCCTCCCCCTGTTGTCACAGGACGTTCACCTCTGTCAAGGCCTTCGCTGCTAAAGGATATCAAAATAAAACAGACTGAATCTTGACATGTCAAAATAAGAGTTTTGTCCTTCACCACTGATTGTGGGGGATAAAAAAACACATCCTGTAAAAACATGCCACAAATACACACACGTACACATGTTTTCTGTTGGTTCTGCATTACAATTACACTTCATGAATTACTGCAAAAACCTAATAACAGCTCCTACCCTACCATAGCATTATGTCTGACCAGTACAATTAACTTTTAATTATTATACAGCCCTTGGAAGATCTGTCCCACAGCGAAAACAAGCCAAAATGTTTCAAACCCAAATATATGCCCTATATGGTCCCTCCATCCGTCCTCCTCCTCCACCAACTGTTCCTCCATCCAGTAGAGGCACATTAATGGATAATTAAATGACAATAATTGTGGTTGTAATGACCTCACGAGTGTGTGACACAATGTATAAAAGAATAAAACGCATCATGCACTGCCGTATGAACAAACAGCTGGAATGCTATCAAAATGATTACCAAAATAAAACAGGAAAAACAGTGGTCAGCACTGCATTTAAATATTTGTGTAAATGTAGGTGTTTGCCTGCCAGAGGGTCTGTGTAAAGTTTGTAAAGTCCAGATTAATTCATCAAAATTATCATGACACACAATATTTATAGGTCTATATGTCTACTTTTATAAATGCAGTGGGAATTTTTGATCTTGTAGGAGAGTCCCCTACAAGATCAAAAAACAGGTAGTGGTCTATTTGTGTTTCCTTTGTTTCTGTTCAGTCTTATTTTTTACTTCTGAACTGTTCATCTGGAACATAAAACGTAATGTTCAATGTTTTTCTGACAACATCTCTACTGTTCACTCATCTCCCCCCTAAACAATGAGGAAGTCTTCTCAACCAGCTGACAGCTGTGCACAGTGAGTGTGTGTGTGTGTGTGTTTGCGTGCACATGCGTATGTGTGTGTGTGTGTGTGTGTGTACATCATAGTAACACACTACTTAAAAATCATATCCTGCTGTTTATTTGCTCGTCTAAAATAAACAAACAAGGAGTGAGACAGAATGTCAGGAAGTGGACGTCCTGTGGAGGGAGAGCATCACCGAGGATCTCCAGTCAGAAACCAGAGTTACAGTGAGGTCATTTTCTGTCAGAGGGAAAATCTAAAAACTGCATCAGATTTTTATTGATAATAAGACATCTGTCTGACGCCAGAGTGTGTGTTTACTTGTCTCTGTTACCTCTTTAGGACCCTTTATGGCATAAACACTGATACTGTTAGGACCGGTAAACTTCATGGAAAACCTGTATCTAATGAGACAGAACCTCATTTCTAAGGAAGTGATTAAGGTTAGGGCTAAGATTTGAAGAGTGGGAAGGTTGAGGTTAGTGATAGGCATTAACTGGTTATGGTTAAGGTTACGGATAAGGCGGATGTGTAGGCTGTCCTAAGTAATGTAAATTACAATGTCCCAATGCATGCATGCTTTTTTTCCTTTGTTTTCTGATGTCTGAAGCACAGATGAAGAAGTGTTCACATCCTTTACATCAGTGATATTACCAACGTAAGAGTGTATTAATATTTAAGTACAAGTAAAATTACAATATACAGTAAGTTTAATTATTTAAAGATAATAAGATTTATATTTATGAATAAGATTTAAAGCAATGTGTCCGACAGGAACATTTCTCCATTTGTGATGGAGATGATGATTATTAGATGATTATTGCTGATGCATTAATGAGTGTATTGTATATATGTGTTTTATAGTTGGTCCTGGAATCGTATTACTCATATTACGTCATTATTAGGATTTTAAAGACATACAAACAGAGAAGAACATACAATACCCATGCAGAAAGGCCCTCATTCAGACCGGGTCGCGAACCCACGTCTTTCTGTTGCAAGGCAACAGAGCTAGACATCACTCAGCCACGTGGCCCGCGTAATGTATTATCATAATTTCATCTGAGTCATAAAACATTTTTAGTTTATAAAAAAAGCATGATTTTGATTAATTTAATTTCATCAGGCAGAGTGTGTGCATGTTGACTCTTGTAAAGTAAGTATATTGATCAGATTAAATAATTAAATCAGATTTTGTCAAAGATAAATTGCAGTTCTGGAGTCATATAAAAACACACACACTTGACAAACATATTCACATTTCTGCATGGGACCCTTGTAGAGAGGATGTTGATGAAAAACATTGTTGTTTTCATCGTATTTGCCAATAGCAATGTTGACATTAGGAAGTAGAACAGCTGGCATAACTGGAGGCATCGCCACAGCAACACAGACCCACAAATTCTGTGGCGCAAAACAGCTGTTCTGTCCACAGGCGAGAGTCTTACAAAATGACAGAGACAGACAGAGAGATGGAAAGAAAGTCTTATCACTCAGATCAGTCAGTAACCACCCAGGAGGTCCAAGATCCAGAGGGGATCAAGCCCCAGGTTTTAGTCCATAATCACATTTTTGCACCACTGAATGTCAACATCTGCTGCAGAGGTCATGGGTAAAGACAAAACAGCAAAAGGCAGAAAGGAGAAGATTCATTTATTTATTTTTTATATTGGAAAAACACAAAGGTTTACAGGCGAAGGTGGTTAATCCAACCAGGAACAGGTAAACAGAAAGAGAGCAAGTAAAGCGTTCAGGCAGGAAGAGGGAGATTTGGAGATTCAGGTACATGAAGAAAAAGCACACAGCAACAGCGACGAACTGACAACTGCATATACTCGTCAGCCTGATTGTGTATTGGTTAAAAGGGGCATAACAGACAGATGAGGATCAGGAGTGACAGACAGGTAATATACATATTTGGAGGCCCTCTAATGGACAGATTGTGAATTGCAGGTTCAATTGCTAATGAAACCTGACTTTAAATTACTGGTATGGGAAAAATATTATGTGGAATCATTTATTGTACTGATGGATGGATGGATGGATAGATAGATAGATAGATAGATAGATAGATAGATAGATAGATAGATAGATAGATAGATAGATAGACAAAGAGGCTAAATGTAAAGTATGAATCAGTGTGTGTGTGCGTACAGTGCATGTCTGCGTGGGTAAATAAATACAGCGTCTAATTAAAGTTTAAATTTATCCTTCCTGTTCGCATTTCCCATAGTGACCGTGGGAGAGACCATCAAATCTATGAAGGTCCAGTGTGCAATATTTAGGAGGCTTTATTGGCAGAACTTGTAGCCATAAGTATGTTTGTATGTGGGTACTATCACTTTATAATAAAAATAATATTTTGTTGCCTCAGGATGAGGTAGAATAGAATAAGGTATTTTATACTTTTAGGAAAGGGTCTTTACACAAACTTATGCTGCTCTCTTTGTAGAGCAATATATATATAAGTGTATATATATATACATATATATATATATATATATATGTATATGTATAAACCTGAAAAACCAGCTTGAGTGTGTGTGTGTGTTTAGCGTATGGAAGTAGAAGAATACTGATCAAACTAAGAAGGAGAGATGTCCTAAGGTATGCAAAGGCCACCATAGTTCCCTGACACACTTGGGAAAGGGAGTGGTGAGCAGGGGGGGCGTTAAAATCAGCAGTCTTACCAGTAAATGTCACTAATTCTTACACACTGGACTCATAAAGCACAAAGGGATAATGTATACTTTTTTTTTAATGGCTTTTGTTGTTTGTTCGATCATATTTTCAATTCATTGCATTTCTCTGCATCTGTATCCTTGTCATTTGGTTTCATACACTGGATTATTCTTACAAATCTGGACTTGTTTCAGGTGTGTTAAATGCAGTTTTATCTTCTGTAATTGTGAATTGTCAGCTTTCAGATTCCAGCCCACTGTTATGCTAAAACTGTAAATACTTTTCTTTCTGCTTACATTTGTTTTCTTTCATAGCTTCCTCATTAGTAGCATCCTCAATAGCAGCAGCAGGAGTAGGACATAATCGCTGCTACACAAATTCTGGTTGAATTGGAATTAAAATAGAACATGAAACTATAAAATATACAGAGCAGTTTTTTTCCTATGCGTTGTTAGTGTATTTTAGCTCTATTGTTCTATTTTGTCCCAGATCTGACAAAGCTAACCATAGTAATGATAAAGAGCCTAACACACAAACACACGCGTGCATGATATAGGGTGTTTAGTTGTTGGACAGCAGAATGGAGCTCTGTTGTCACATCTGCAGCTCTGCATTTTCCTTCTCACCAAGGTCACAGGTTATTTCACCACTGGGGGGTCAGAGGTCAGTGGTCACCTCCCACTAGTCCCACAGCGGCTTCTCTGTCTGTGATGTTTAAAAGTTTAAACTTGAGTCTCAGTGTAACTGCAGTTTGTTCGTCTTTGTGAGGAAACAAATACCTTTTTTTTATCAGCTGAGTGTAAAGAGTAGAAGTCAGAAGACATGAGTGTATATAAACTGAGGAGTGACGTACAGTGTATGACTGAAAATGTACA
Organism: Solea solea; assembly: GCF_958295425.1. Lineage (NCBI taxonomy): Eukaryota > Metazoa > Chordata > Actinopteri > Pleuronectiformes > Soleidae > Solea > Solea solea. Next base: position 20,434,429 of record NC_081135.1, on the reverse strand, counting down.
GACGATGAGCAGCAGACACTGAGGATCAGCAGGACGTTTTTCTATGACTCCGCCAACAGACATTCTTTTCTTCAAGATAGACATGCTCCTTTCCACCATTTATCAACTAATGCTTTAACGGTAGCAGCCTATGCAGTGCAGTCTTCAAGAGTTTAAAACTACCAACTACCTAAGTTATGACAGGAACAAGCTGCAAGCTTGACAATTCTCTTAAAATAAGGGCGGAGGCAGCTGCATGCAGATATGTATTGGCCAAATATTGTAACACAAGCTTTTAATTTCAACATTTCTTTGATGGAAATTCCAATAGACTCTAATGAATTGCCATATTAGTGCAGATAATGAAACTGTTATAAATGTTCATGTGTTTATATGTCATGAATGTGTTTTCTCTGAAAAAGAAATATAACCGTGTTTCTTTAAGAGACCACACAAAAACCCAATTTACTAAAATAACATAACATCACTTTATAATGATGCTGTGATGATTTTAAACTTAGCACATTACAGTAAAAAACATACATCCATCCAACTGCAAAGGTGTAGCTGCAGCTGGTCTACTGTATGAATTTGTGTTACATAAAATCCACAAATCCATTAGCACAAACCGGAACAAACATATGATATAATGTTTCATAATATCTGCTGAGGAAAATGTTTATTATAACACTATGCACAGCGTATTGCTGTGGATGAGCCATTGAATTTAGATTGTCTCACATATCTGATGATGTTTGGTGTTTCTTCTTCTCACTACAGAAGAAGAAAAGGTGTTGAGCAACAGATTGTTCCCCTCCTGAGATCAGAGCGTCCTGCTGCAGTAACAACGCTGCTGTGATTAATGAGAAGACACACACATACTCGGCTGACACTGCAGGTGATAAATATGTGGCTCAGTTATTATGATGCTGCATTGTTTTACACAGTCCCACAGGTATAACACGCATAAACACTGCATGCACACACACGCACACACACACAATTTTAAAGAATTACTGAAAGATATGTCTTTGAGCTCTACAAACATATATAGAGTTTCATGATATTGTTATTTTAGAGATCACATTTTATATTTATTATACAAAACTGCCATTAGAAGTAACAGTAAGACCTCCGGTTGTCGTTTCGGGGCTTTGTCCAGCAGAGGTGTGCAATTTTACATGTGAAATGCTATGAAACAGTGATCTCTTGACAACACAACTGAATGTGTGCCCCATCACTGCCTTATTCAATACCATAACACATTACAAATATAATACAAAGTTGTACTAACTTGGCTTTCTCTGCGTATGTTTGTATGTTTTATTGTGAAAATCCAAGTCTTCATTTCATTTAAAGTTTTAGTGTTGCATTACTGCCCCCTTCTGGAAGTATTTAAGAGCTGGTCAGTTATTTCCCCATCTATCCTCTTTACTGAGGAGGGATGGATATGAGGAGTAGAGGAGCTTTGCAACACGGAGACAGTAAGCAATAAACTTAAAGCTTTAAATTACTCCTTTATGATTAAGATTCATCAATTTTTATAAAATAAGATTATTTAACAATAAAAAAATCCACAATATTATTGAATATTTGGCAGATTTAAGGTATCTAAAGATGCCTCGGTTCCTTTTGGCTTTAAGTATTTGCTGTTAATAAATAAATCAATAAATCAATAAATACAAAAAATAATGGGCAACTATTTTCCTGAAAGTAATTCATTCAAACATGGGTCACAGGCTGTTTTCCCGTTCGATTATAAAAATGACTATCTTGAAAAATAAAATAACGTAGTTAGTTTATATTTTCATATTCAGAAAATGTGTTACTATTTATGTATTGATATTTACGGAAAATGTGTAAGTAAATTACTAAATGTTGGGTATATTGGACATCCACAGATGTCGATTAATAAATAATTAAAGTGTTGTGTGTGTAATGAATCATACAATAAATGACTAAATGTAAGCGACAGGTTGTATTTTCTCCCTTCCTGGTCACGTCATCTATTGAGAAGGGTCTAGCTGCAGACCCGCAGACCACTCAACGAAACGCCCCTTTACTCAACGAAACGCCCCTTCACTCAACGAAACGCCCCTTTACTCAACGAAACGCCCCCTCACACTCAACGAAACACCCCCTCACACTACCCGACACTCTGATTGGCTCTCAAGAGACTGCGTCTGAAACGCGATGAAGTTTACGTTGACCGAGTATGAAGAGAGAACCCGAAAAAGTAACACGGTTAAAACACGGGAAAATAACGGAGGAAAAGGTAAGAATAGATAAAAAACACATTTAGATATTGAACACTGGATGAATAGTCATTATTTGTATCCATTATATCAATTAAGTGCAGTTTATTAACCAGTAATGTCTGCATGCTGTAACGATAGCGATTGTAACAGAAAGCAAGACGCAGCGATTTTCTCCCTTTTTTTCTTTTTTTCCCTTTTTTTCTTTTATTTATATGTACAGGTTATAACATTGACAATATAACATTGTCTCATTTTCAACCAAGAAACGTATAAGATAAACTATATGATCTCTACATATTAGTATTTATCTGTTTTTTAATCTTTAAATGACTCACAGCTTTGCTCATTTGAAAACGTGTGACCTCAGTTCTACAATTGTTAAGATAAAAGATTTGATGATGAATAATATTTTTCATGTTTAGAAATTAGAAGTTCTGTTGAATCACAGTCAACAGTGTCATTTGATTTGATTTATTTTAGTTAGCCTGCATATATTTTAGGATAGGGAAAGTCTTAAAGGCAAATGCAGTCCAGTTCATTACTACTTGATTCTGGATTAAAAATGTTTCCATGTTAAAAATACAAAATACAATTTTAATTTACATTTTCTCTTATAGAGCAACACTACGTTCAGTGAAGGAGCAGACCCTGAGCTGAGGAGATGCGACTCGGACACTTATCAGTGTCCGGTCTGCACAAAAAAGGGGAGCTATGCAAAGCTTGTGTCCCATCTGCAGGGACACCAAAGGTCAATGGTGGAGTACGGTGGTAAGTCCTTAATTATCAAATATTTTTTCATTTCAACGCTGAAAGGCTTTAATTTCCCCATGAGCCTTATGTATTATGAAATGTGATGTTATTTCTGTTTGTCCTGACCATGGATAACTGTGACCATCAAACTATTCAACTCATCCATTTGAGTATCAGAAACTCAAAATAAGTAAAGTAAAGTAAACTAATGCTGGAGCCATTTCATCTATGTGTACTGTACTTCATGTGTGTAGAATCTTAAGTCCATGTGTATTTTATTTTCACTCTTGTTGAGAATTTAGATATTGAGAAAAAGTTTCAAGATTCCTGCATTTTTATAGATGCCCCTGATAATAATGATTGTTCTCAGATGTAATGTAACAATTTGCCTCTCAGACAGGCTTATCTGTATATCCATTTAGGGCAGTGATGTTACTGTGGCCAAACAAGTTGCCAGCCAGGATGACACCTCTTATCAGAGCAAGTGCAAATAATCAGGGAATGAAAATGTCTTATTCAAAGTTCTTAATCACATGTATTCAGTGTTGCATATTATGTGTAATTGAATTTTAGGAAAGGGCCCAACAAGCCCAACAGAAGCGACGCGAGGCATGTTGTCTGTTAACCAGTGTAATCACAGAGGATCAGGGCATGCTGCAACACCTTAAAGTGAGTGACAATGGCATTTAGTGTGGTGTTTGTGTATTTGTATATGAATACCCAAACTAAAATCCTATACAATTTTTATAGAACATCATCACAGGCAACACGGTGTCTCCTTGGGCCAAGAAACAGGACAGGGTCATCCTTCTTTTTGAAGATGATGAACAAGTGGACAAAGTCATGCACTTCTTGTCTGAAGTACTCGAACGTACTGAGACAGACAAGAGGTTTGCAGATCCAGTGGCGTTTGTAATGGATGTACTTTTGCCAGAGGTGAGATCTCAGACACTGACACTGATTTGTAGACTACATGTTTTATGTGACTGCATATGTCTGTCTCCTTTTAACACATGGTCACTGTCTAACACAATCTTAAATCTTAATCTTCATGCCACAGGCAACAGTATACGCCCTCGGAGCTGTTCACTCCATCTCCCTGGACAAAGCCAAGGAGATGTACATGCGTGGCACAGAGTTTGACTCAAGGTAAGCCGGATAGTTTAGGTTTTCAGTTTATATCTTATTATGTATTTGAGTGTCTTTAACGACTTCATTATTTTGCTATATCGTTTTGTCTTGTCAGCGAGATAACCCAGCTTGGGGAACAGCTTCAGAGCCACATTTCCTCAAAAGCGAGACAGAACCTGGATAGCTTCCTGAGCAATTACAAGAAAGCCTTGGAGTGTGAGGAATTCCTCAGGCGCCTGTAATCCCTGGGTAGTGAATGTGTCTGCTGGATAGTCTGTTGTGTATAAAATAAAGAAAATATGTCATTCATCACTTGTATTCATTACATGGATTTGAAAGTTATACAACTTTCTGTGCAGAATCAAGGGTTTCAGTGCATTTGTTTTACTTTCATCAAAAGACCTACTGATGTCCAACTGGCTGGGTTTGATTCAGATACCAATGTTTCACATATCTTCCTGGAAATAGGTAACATCTCCTTAATGACATACTCAGCAGATCTTGTCTACTTAACTTCTGTCTGTCACCACCACCTGGACCACACCAGCACAGAATTTTAGGAGGGTTTCTTTCAGGTTAAAAACCTGATCAAGTAGACTTTTATTAGTTCTAATAGTTGTTCTGTCCAGTTGAACAACATGTCAAACTACAGACTAATAAGACATTCAATAAATGTAGGCCTATATTAAACACACCTTTTTGTAACATACAGGTTGCCATGATGTTGGAAGTTTGCAAAAACAAATGAAATTATTCAAAGTGTGTGTTCAAAGTGGAATTTGTGATATTATATTGTATAAACGTGATATTATATTGTATAAACGTGATATTATATTGTATAAACATTGTATAAACGTGATATTATATTGTATAAACGTGATAATTATATTGTATAAACGTGATATTATATTGTATAAACGTGATAATTATATTGTATAAACGTGATATTATATTGTATAAACGTGATAATTATATTGTATAAACGTGATAATTATATCACATAAACGTGATATTATATTGTATAAACGTGATAATTATATCACAAAAACGTGATACTATATTGTGTAAACGTGATGTTCAAAGAACTTTTCCAATCGGCATTTATATATTTTAGCAGTTTGGCTATAACATTTCATACTTTACAAAGTGACATTAATTATTCACAAATTTCACAGAAAGTACATTTCTGTGTTCATAAAAGTCAACACGAGTATTTATTCTTCTCTATTCCTGTCGCACACCGGGATAAAAGTCTCTTGTCAACAAGTGTCTGTGAAATACGCGTGTGTAAATAAAGTTTCAATAAAAGAAGACGTTATCACGTTAGTAAACGTCATCACGTTAGTAAACGTCATCACGTTTCAGACGCAGTCTCTTGAGAGCCAATCAGATTGTCGTGTAGTGTGAAGGGGCGTTTCGTTGAGTAAAGGGGCGTTTCGTTGAGTGAAGGGGCGTTTCGTTGAGTAAAGGGGCGTTTCGTTGAGTGGTCTGCGGGTCTGCAGCTGGACCTACTTGCATCTATTTGCCTTTGATTACACTTCAACTCCCATCATGCCCCTCTGTATTTTCTCCGGAAGAAAACCTGCTACTTCCTTTGCCCTTTCTCTTTCCGTCAACGGAGTTTAGGTAGGATACCAAATGTCTGATTCCTCTCCACAAATCTGTTCTAAATCTTTATTTTTTCACGCCATCCGGGTCATACTGTCATGTGTATATGTTCTCTAAATGTCTAACAATGAGGCCCACTGACTATTTTAGCTACAGACGTATGTTTTGCAGTATTTTGTTGGTTAAGTGTAGTTCATTGATGACATGGCGTAGAGACAGCGGTGTGTAGTGGATGCCGACCCGGCCTGTTCCAACGCTTCACATCGGACAATGATGTGTCTGATGTGGGGCAACAAGACAAGCTGGGGAGAATTTAATGTTAACATACATATTTGTTTTAGCGGTAGGTTGGTCGGTGAGTCTCGTCATACTGTACAACGACTGCTCCCTCGCGTTAAATATGATGCTAAGTGGGTTAGCTAGCTAAGCTAAATATAGCTGAGAACTTAGCAGTAGCTGGGAACGTGTGCGAACTTTTTTGTAACAGTTAATTTACATGTTTTAAAATGAATTGTGTTTTTAAAACACATTTCCAGTGGAAGTTTATGATTATATGTAGACTAACTAAAATGAGTGTCTCGCCGTAGTCTTGAAATATTAAAGTCTTCAGTTTCTGTGCAGGATGGGACGTGTAATCAGGGGACAGAGAAAAGGTGCGGGCTCTGTTTTCAAAGCCCATGTCAAGCACAGGAAAGGTGCTGCCAAGCTCCGTCACATTGACTTCGCTGAACGCCATGGTTACATCAAGGGGATCGTAAAGGTAAACGGACTTTTAACCTACTTGTTCTGTGCGCAGATTAAAGCTGCACTGGTTGTCTGAGCATGTCAGTGATGTTTCTCTTGTGTCGGTTTGCCCTCTCAGGATATTATCCATGACCCCGGCCGTGGTGCTCCCCTGGCTAAGGTGGCCTTCCGTGACCCATACCGCTTCAAGAAGAGGACAGAACTCTTCATTGCTGCTGAGGGCATCCACACTGGACAGTTCATCTACTGCGGCAAGAAGGGTAAGAGTGTCACAAGTGCACTTTTCTCTGTTCTGGCAAAGAAAGTAAATAGAACACCAAGTTTCACAGCCTTTCTCCAGATAACAATATCTTAATCAAGTTTTTAAGCTCTTCCCTGTACCATAGTTGTTTAATGTTTAAGATTATTTTGACGTGAATTGGATGAAGGGTTACCTGGAAGAATAGTGTTGCTGAAATTGTTTAGCGATCATTTGGACACAACAGTTGATGTGCTTGGGATTTCAGAAGCAGCACAGTCCACTTGTGCTTGCAGAGCAGTGTTGGTAGAGAAATGTTTCTTTGGAACGATCTATGGCAGAGTAAAGTGTTGGAAAGAGCTCAGACAAACCAGACAGTTTTGATTCGCTGTCGTGAGATGGAGAAGTAAAATTAACAATCTCAATTCAGTGTTTAGCTTCAAGAGTGTAGTAATGGCTAAGTTGACAGGGTTGATATTTGAAGATTTCACCCCTTATCCAAGAGGTTTCTTCAGTTCTGACCTGAAGTGCAAGTTGTGAGTGAAATTCAGTAGTAGCTTGTTGATACAAATGGCTGTGTGGACATTTTAGCAGTGACACTCTAACCTAGCAGAAAGTGGTGCTAAATGTAGGGGGGCTACTTCATCTTAAAAGGAAATCAAACATGAGACTGAAATGTTGAATCCCCAGACGAGCTGTTGTGAAATTTATGGTCATGAAATAACTGTGCTGTAAATTATCTGGATTCTGATGTTTGAGTTAATACTGTGGCCTTGAATCTTTACTGAGTCAAACAACATTTTAAGTTACAGTGCCTCGAGTTTGGCGTTGTATGCCTTCATTCATGCTGCCTCAGTGTTTCTATCAAACGTTGTTCTATGTACTGCACTAATAAATTCAAGAGTTTGTATAGAATTACATTTTGACTTCCAAGTTGTTTTAATGTGTGACTTTCTCACCTTTTTGTTAAGTGTATTGGTAAATGCAATTTTCTGGGAATGGGCCTGTTTTCAGATAAGGCGCTTAATGACATCATTGTGGTTTTGGGAATTTTAGGCATTGTAACTAATTTGAATTTGATTCCTGTTGGTCATTTTAATATCAAGTGTTGAGCCTTTGTCTCACCAACTTTTAATCCCACAGCTCAGCTGAACATCGGTAATGTCCTGCCCGTTGGTACAATGCCTGAGGGAACCATCATCTGCTGCCTGGAGGAGAAACCAGGTGACAGAGGCAAACTGGCCCGTGCTTCAGGAAACTATGCCACAGTCATCTCCCACAACCCAGAGACCAAGAAGTCCAGAGTCAAGCTTCCCTCCGGCGCCAAGAAAGTTATTGCCTCTGCTAACAGAGCTGTTGTTGGTAAGAACCCTTGATGTGTTCCTCACATCGGTTAATATGGCATCTGTGAACCGTGTGCTGACCAGACCTTCTGTTTGACAGGTGTGGTTGCTGGCGGTGGTCGTATTGACAAGCCCATCCTGAAGGCCGGTCGTGCCTACCACAAATACAAGGCCAAGAGGAACTGCTGGCCACGTGTCCGTGGTGTGGCTATGAACGTAAGTGAACATGAGTATACAGGAAATGTCTTAAGCATTGTGCTATAACCTAACATTGTAAGAAGTTTTTTGTTTTTCACTTGAGGGAGTTTTGAGTTGATGGGTATTGTAACATTGGTTTAATGTAACAGATTCTGATTTCTTAAATATTTTCTGGTTTCTTTGATTCATAACAAAGAAGTAAATTATTTGCAGCTATATCCTACATATCGATGTCTGCAATTGTTTTTCTTTGTCAAGCACATTTGTGTGTGTGTGTGTGTGTATATAAGGTTAAAAAGGTGATCAAATTAAATGTAGATGATTAGATTGTCAACACTGAAAGAGGATGAAGGATCTTATTACATAAATTGGTTTCCCAGACTAACATCGGTTATCTGTCTCCCTGCAGCCTGTTGAGCATCCCTTCGGTGGTGGTAACCATCAGCACATTGGCAAACCCTCAACAATCAGGAGGGACGCACCAGCTGGTCGCAAGGTCGGTCTTATCGCTGCCCGTCGTACAGGCAGACTGCGTGGAACAAAGACCGTCCAGGAGAAGGAGAACTAAATCTGAATTTCTTGATAATAAAACATGTTCCAAAAAGAATTTGGTTACTGGTTTCTCATTGTTGGAAGACTCAAAAGAGAACTACTTGTATTTGAAGTGCTCACAGACTAGAGTCACCTGTGTCTGGGGGACTGCCATGATATTGGCTGACTACATAAGAGAATGAATGAGCAGGTGTTTCTGGGAAAGTGAGCGGAAATTAAATGGCATCAACTTTTTTTTTGGTAATCAAACTAACTGGAAATGTGCATAAATTGTTTCTAAAACAAATTTTCTAAACCTCCATGAGAAATAATTTATGCTTTGCAGAATATATAAAACACTTATACTGTACTCATCCAGTACAAAGTATGATTACATTTGTTGACTCAAGTATCTTATATTGATGTTTACTGTCACCTTGACTATGTCTATATGTATAAATGCATTGAGTTGTTGCCATGTGATGAGCTGATCTTATTTGTGTTAGTCAGGTGTCCCTTTTGAAGTGGTCAGTGAATAAATATTCTTACGACCCAGCTTGCAACTAAAGAACGAGTTTGGGTGATATAAAATGTATTCAACAAAGAAGTAAAATGGTGTTGATTGCAAAATGAAGTGTGGCATGACCAAAGGTAAACAGGCAGTGTACACTGTTATACAGAATATAACTCTTCAGAAGAAACTAACAGTATTCAACTTAAAGGCAACCACAACATTCGTGGGAACAGCTAAACTAAGAAAAACTCTACCCTAATTTCTTCACCCAAAACGTACAAAGCAGGTGCAATTTAGCACAAACCTCAGCCACAATCAGTGTTAACGACTCTGAATCAATGATATAGTATTATGATAACGTTTAAATCACACATACTGTACCAATTCAACATCTTCCGGTCCAAACCTCTATCATCGTATCACCTGGGGTCTATAAGCTCTCGAGCTGCGGTGAAAACTGTTGCCTGTCTCTGTCAGGTGACGATGCCGCAATACTAAGCTCGGAAACTCATTAAAGTGTTACAAAATAATACTATCCGTGTTTCTACAGTTACAAACATGACTTATTCTGTGACAAACAATACTGATACATCATGTAGATCATTTTGATCATATGTGGATAACATCAGAGAGACCATTGAAGAACCATGTGCGTAACAGGATCAGGACACATATCACTGACTCATTTACAGATTGTTAAAATGAAAAATAAAATAAAAAAAGTAAACTGAATTATTTTTTTATTATTATTTTCTCAGCCACTTCAGCTGAGTTGACAGACGCAGTTCCTTCGCTTTTATCAATTCCAGAAAACAAACCACATAAAAAAAAGTTCAAGGTTTCTTCATCATAGATGAATGCATCGATCGCGCATTAGGTAAAAAAAACAAAACTCTTTTTTTTTTCTTCCTTTGATGCCTCGTTTGCCATTGTTCTTCCGGAAGAAGGCATCAGAGGGCGCTTTAGAGTCATTTGCATATTAATTAGGGTGTGGAATTGGGGCGTGGGCGAGTTGTTCGTTCATGTCCGCACAACGTTCATGTAGATGTATTAAAAGGAACAGGTTTTATAAATCTGAGCAATGCAATGCCTATATACTTTTCAATGTTGCGAGTACGTCCTGCGCACACTCTTCTACATGTATAAAGCTTGCATACATACAAAAGAAGGTGTGCGCCACTTTGTAGGCTTCTAAAAAACAAACAAACAAACGTGTGGTCCTTCACAGAAACCCTGACCCATGTACACACATCAACAGTGGCGTACACAGACATTTGGAAGGGCAAGGGTAAAAAATTGAAAGGGCACCAACTGCACACTAGTATATCATTTCTCACATTCTCATACATATACGTATACAAGGACATCCTTTACACGACAGCATCACTTTCTATCACAGAAACGGGCATTTTCTATACAGCACTGAAGATCATGTTCGATAAATGACACCCTTTGGGACACTGTCATGTAGTGGCAGTAAGGAACTTCATAACTACACCTTTTTTGATTGAAAGGACAGCCACAGGAAACAACGTTGCAAGGTCATATTATGGGGCACTGCATCACCTCTCTCTACTAAAAAGGCAGTCTTTTAGAAACAACAGTATAAATAAGTTTAGAGGCTATAAATGAATGGCAGCCAGTAGGTCACATCCTCGTGTTCTTTCCACCTATAGAGCAGGGGTTCTCAATCCTGATCCTGGGGACGCGCTGCCCTGCATGTTTTACATGTTGCCCTGCTCCAACACACCTGATTTGAATACATGGGTGGTAATTAGGCTTCTGCAGAGGAGCTGACCATTTGAATCAGGTGTGTTAGAGTGAGGCAACCTCTAGAACATGCAGGGCAGTAGGTCACCAGGTCACCAGGACCAGGGTTGAGAGACACTGCTCTAGAGCACACATGGGAAACATTAGGATGTGGCCCGCAAACCAGCTTTATCCGGCCCGCAAAGTCCACACAGGTTACCTGAAGTTGGCTCTCGCTTAACTCAAGTGAAAGATCAACGTTGTGATGACAGAGCTGAGACAGAGCTGAGATAAAAAAGTTACTTCGGAATGCTGCGTTTGTAACCAAGAGTGGACATCTCTAAAATAATAGTTCAATATGTGATACTCAGCATCTGTGCAGCGCTATACAAAGTTACTGCAAATCAGTTTCACACCTTCACAACGCGCATCAGTGAGGTTACATGTCACATTTTATATGTATTTTCACAGCATTTTTACTTTTAAAATGGAAATGCTGTTCATGTTGGTTTATAGGTTTAATGATTATTATTTCTTTAAAACCGTGTTCGTGGCCCTTCGCTTGCTTTGTAAATTTCTTTGTGGCCCTGTGGAAAAAAAATGTTGCCCACCCCTGCTCAAGAGGGCACTTTAGCACACCTGAGATTGCCCCCCACTGGCCAAACTCAAAATTTACAAATAAACACTTGACATTTAAAAAAAAAAAAAAAAAAAAGCGTTTCATCCATGTTGTGTTAGTTTTTAGATCTGTTGATGATCACTGTTTCGTGCCACAGCCTCCCAAATGCTGTTCTAAGAGGTGTATTTTCTTCCCTCACTGCAAATCTCACGTTTAAGAGGGGCCCACAAGTTCTCAATATGGTTAAGGTCAGGTAAGGAATGGGGCCATGTCAATATTCTGTCATATTCAAGGCTTTTGCTGGCTAACCATGCAGTGAAGTACTTCTTGAATGATGTAGAATTTTCCTGTACCACAAAGTATCTTCTAAAATCTGTGGTAGATTTGGGGGTTGATTTCAAGTCCATCTTCAAACCCAAAAGGTCTAACTCCCTCATCCTTAAAAATAGCCTTACCCACACCTGATTCGAATGGAGCGGTCTTCATACTTCATCCATCTGGTCCATCCAAAGTAACTCTCATTACATCGGTCCATAAAACCTTTGAAGAATCGGTCTTCAGATATTTCTTGGCCCAGTCTTGATGTTTCAACTTAAAAGTCTTCTTCAGTAGTGGTGGTGTTTCAGACCTTCCTCACCTGGACCATGTCCAGGTAGGTTGCCTTTGTGCAATAGGTAGGTTGCCTTTTTTTTTCTAGCGACCCTGTTGACCATTTGCAACAACACGTTTGATTGTGCTGTAATTACGCCTCAACAGCTTAGCTACTTAACGAGTGCCGCATTCCTTTGAAAGACATATTTGATATTTCAATTTATTAAATCTTTTTTTTGGCCCATTTTGTCTGAGGTAAAGAGCCTAATAATTATGCACACCTTGACATAGGGTGTTGATCACTTTAGGCCACACCCTCTCACTACACAAATACACATAAGTCTGATAATGCTTCCATCCATTTAGCATTCAAGTATGTATAGCTTGGAGTTTGTGGATATGCATTCAAATGACAATAAGGTGAAAATACTCACTTGCTTAATAATTGTGCAGCGCTGTAGAGTGTAGAGCTGACCTGGCTCCCAACATAAGTATAAAAGGCTCATTCTGGGGGTAATGAAAAACAAAAGTCATACAATCAGGTGACGATACTTTTATAAAAATTAAGCATTACTATTTGAGCTTCAGTTTCTGTCAAATGAAAATAATTCCATCAAAAATGTACACATTGGACCATTAAGTAACCTTCAAAGTGGATGTTTGGTATTACATTTTCTGTTACATCTAGTTTTTGAATTTAATTGGAAGAAAATGCCCCATTTATGAAACAGCAAAACATCAACAAGCAAGACATTTTTCTTTTAATAACATGAAAAAAAAAAATCAATATCAGCTGCTGCTTGTTTCAGGAAATCCACAAGTAAAATCAGACACAGGCAAGATTCCATGTTCTTTATTTGCTAAGGGCGCAATGCTTTTTTTGTTATATTTCTGTGCACAAAAAACCTCACAAAGTGAAAGTCCACATCGCGACTGTAGCTCCAGAATTCAACGTCACACCATGGCCAAAACAAAAGTCGGCAAAAAACAGGGCGCAGAACTCTGTACAGTCAATATCTTCTTTAAAAATAACACAAGGACAAAAATGTTCCTCTTAAATCAAATTCTATTTTTAGTGAAATACAACAAAATAAATTCTATAAAATAAGAGCAAAATATTTAAATATAATACGGTGGGCAGAATATTTTCATTTGCAGGAGTATTTGGTATGTTTTAGACAAAAAAAAAAAGAAAAGAAAAATTCAAAAAATACACGCATTCAAGTTACCAATTAAATACAGTATTTACTGATGTTTACCTTTTTACTCCTACAGAATTACAAGTTAGCTCGAGTTGCCACATGACTAACCAGCTGCTATTCTTACGGTGCAACCTGATGGGACCTGATCTCCATGGAGCGAGAGGACGAGGGTCTCACTGCCGCTCAGGATCAGACACTGCATCCCGAACCGCAGCCAGACGGCAAACCTAACCAGCTCCATGACAGAGAGGAAGCCGACGGGCAACAAATCTGTCTACAACTAGGCTCTATTGAAGAGACAGAAGCAAACCACACACAGTCTATTATACACCAGATAGCCCAGTGCAGCGATTCTGTTGCATAAGTGTTTCATTTCTCAGAATTCCTATAGATGAAAGCTAAGCGGTCTATCCCATCAGAACTGGTTGCCAAATGTTAAGTTGTAGGATTATGATGAGCAATTGAAAAGCCACTTATTCATACATTGATTCAAAATATTGCCCTCATTGTAGATAGGGTAGATGAGTAGAAAATAAAAACAAACAAAAAAACCTGAGGGTAACAACACCCCTCCAGAGATGTGGATTAAGAACAGCTTCAGGTTGTTATGATCACAAGTCTTCCCTTCGGCTACACTATTCTGGTGAGAAGCCATGCTAAATGTTACAGCATATTAACTAGAGCTTCAGAAAGGATTGAATTAATTACCAGAACAAAAAAAAAAGAAAAGAAAAAGAAAGGCAATGAAGTTTCAGAACAATGTTGCATCACTGCTTTTTCACATCAACCAAACACCGTAGAAGTCCACCCAACCATTCCATATCTCACAATAAAACCAACCACAGCCTGTGAGTTGATTTGGCATGGGTCATTAAGTTGCCAAGGAGCTTAAGAATAATATTAATTATGATAATAACAATGCTGTCTTTCTACAGTTGAATGACCAGTAACCGTCCGATGGTAGAACAAACTTTACTGCCGAGCATGGGTGATAAAACAAAGAGGAGTTGTTGTCTTTTTACAGTTTTTTTGGGCTTTTTTCTTTTTTATAATATCCATTTTTCTTTTTCATAACATCTGCAACATCTCCCAACAGCAAACCACACAGAGTTATGCTACTGGGGGACCTGAACAGTCAAAAACATTAAGATACTATGTACACCTTTTCGTCGTGTAGACAAGCGCATCAGCATCGTCAGCTCTGACTAAATATGTTTTTCATTATTAGAACTCTTGTCCACTCCCTGGCCTCTGCAGCCACCAGCAGGCCGATGTCACACGCTCAGGCAGCCCCAGGCCAGGGAAGAGCACCTCCCTCATGCTGATAGGAGAGAGTTGCGGCCTGGAGTGGGGGTGGGAGGCCTGGCTCTGCCCTGCCCCGGGGCCAGAGAGAGAGAGAGAAATAGATAGAGGCCGATGTGGAGCTCTGTTGACCAAAGGATGAGAGGAAGGAGAGCAGGACGATGGAGGCTCGAGGCACAGCAGAGGGGGAGGGCATGTTACTCCTTTGGTGGGGCAGGTGCTGGGGTGGTGGAGGTGGAGGTGGTGGCTGGGGCTGGGGCTGGGGTGACCTCCTCGGTGCTCTCCCAGTTCTCTTGTGCTCGCGGGCCTGGACCGGGAGTGGGACCAGGGCCTGGGGTTGGGGTCTGGGTTGGGCCAGGAGTCGGGGCAGAGGCAGGACCAGGACGCTGGGGGTTGTTCATGTGCTGAGCAGCAGGCCCGGTGTACGGCTGCCCATGGGGATGGTTGTTCTGTTTTGGCAGAGGGAAGCAGACAACAAAGAAATAATAATAATGAGTGACTAAAAACAACTTCACAGCCACAAGTTGTGGGTATGTATCAGTTTAGAGCCTCCTTTCAAAAGCAGTCTGCACTCGAGTGATAAGTCTTTATTTTTATTCTTAGTGTAGATCACATTACCTGCATTGTAGATATGACATCAGTATCAATGATTTGGCTCATTTGTGTGGGAAGACAAATAAAATCACTTACAGGCCATGTGGTATGAAGCATTAGTTCATGCTCATCCAAAACAAAAATTAAATATTCAATCTTCTATTCATAAAAAAAAAACCATTTCATAATGTTGCACACCTTCACTATCAAAGAGTTACACATGGATTTTGTGCGAGCAGTGCGAGCTACATGAGGCCATTGGGGGAAAACATTGTTTCCATGGTTACTGGCACCATTCAAGGCCAATGTGAGACTACATCTCTTTTTCATATTCATACTCAGTTCTTCTTTTATGGGTCAGTAAAGAGTACATCACTGAGCACCTGCTGAAACTGGGTGGTTCCAGGAGAATGTGGGTACAGAGACGTGTCCTCGGGTGGAGAGGAGTCTTGATCATCAGGTGCTTCCTGTTCATCTGGCTCCTGCAGGATGTGAGAGAAATATCACCAATTCATTCAACATTCACTGAGAGTAATTAAAAAAAACAATCACCAGTCAGTGTGTATAAAGTAGGACTTTTCCTCAGTATTTGAACAAAGCAGTGCATGTGATTTTAAGCTTTATCATTTTAGTAAGAAATGGTTGCATGGGGAAAAAGTCAAATGTCCAACTGTGTTAATTATCTAGCAAACGAGGCTTAAACGAGATTTGATTGTGTGTGTGCGCGTGTATGTGCGGATTCTACACCTGAGAGCTGCTGGTAATCTTTACCAAGAGATTGAATGCTCATGAATTCTTTACTGCGTTTCTTTTTTTGTATTTGAATTCTGAGTCAAAATCTAATCAATTACTGAAGTAATATGCAGTATGACATATTTAAATAACATATAGTGCATAATAATCAGCCATTGCCACTCTGGTCAAAAACTGTAACTACTAATAAACACTTAAGTTAAACTGAAGCTAGGATTTCTTCCAGATGCAGAGGGAACCACAGCATTAAACTGGGATGGAAGGCAAACCTAGTAAGTACTGTTGCTATTGCTTTGGCAAGTAAGCAGGACTGGTCAACAGAAGAACAAAGATCTGTGCAGCTGAATTACAGGACTTCTTAAGCCATTTGCAATATATAACATCTGCCTCCTGTCACCAGCAGCTATGGGCCCTTTGCACAGCAGCCATTTACACATTTTTTATCACCGATGTTATTGATCACATTAACAATGACTCTGTTCAGCTCACGTGTGTCAGGACAGTGCGACAGTGAACCAGCATGCACCCTGAAACTGAGAAAGCTGAATGGAAGTCAGCCATCATCGTTTACTTTCACATGTGATTTTCGCACTGTGACCTGTCAAAATGGCTGTTGTGCAAAGGTCCCAACAGTGGGATATGCAAAAGGAAAAAGTAATGTAACAGTAACAGCTTTGCCACTGCTGATGATGTGTCTGTGCTAACCAAGTATAAAACACCTCTCTCTGTCCCCTTGAAATTCACAGGTTATTTATACTGAAGCTTTAGAGTCCCAAAATGGTAGCTGATTACCGCTACCATTCATCGTTCCAGCAGTTTGTAAAAACAAAGTCTTATTCTAACATCTTATATTATAATTGTGTCCAAAACAAAAGGAATTAAACATAAACATTGGGTAAAACTATTGACTCAACATGGCACATGTTCCTAGCCTCTGCCTTAACACTAATTGCCTCCGTGCTAGTTCTTTAAGTAAAAATTTGTATTTTTTCCTTCCTTAATGTCGTGGTGCCTGGAATACTGACCTTCCCTGGGCTTCCCTGAGTACACTTGAGCTGTGTATGGAATATTACAGGAGAAGTGTGTCATTTGACTGGATTTGTCAACATAAAAATACAAGTTACTTCTTTTAAGTTAAATAATACAAACAAAAAAATAAAAAATATTTGAATGCATCGTGAACTGCAGCTATTGATACAAAACATTTTCAGCATAGTAAACATGTCAGTAAACAAGGTTATAGCTCAGGGTGGATATGATTTACATTTATTGGTTTGTTGAAAACGTAAATTCATGTCCTGACATGATGTGGTACACATCAGCTCCAGGTTGTTTAAGCTCCTCTGACTTTCTGTCATTCAGTATTGACAATGTGATTTTTCTGTTACTTTCACCACTTAACATCATTGTTTACATGTTCCCATGACGTGGGTCAGACACTTATGTTTTTCTGCAATTTTGAATTCATTTATTTTCAAAATGAATGAAATCTTGTTTGATTTAATTTGTATGTAACAGAAAGATCCAAACTCCATACTGTTAGACTTGATTCAATAAGTCTAATGCTTTTTACTGTACATCACTTAATAACATGTCTAGTTACAGATTAGAAAAAGCTTTGGATAATAGTTTGGCTTTTTAAAAGCACAATCCTTAACACTTAAAGACAATATAAATCTCAGACAGTGTGTGCAAATGTGCAAAAGTTACAATGTCAATGCCATTACCTCCTCAGGACAGAGTTCACAGGCCTTTGCCAAAGTCATACGTGCACTGTGTGAGCGCTCCAGGAAATATCCGTTGGAGGTCTCATTGCTCTGAACTGGAGGAGACCAGTTGTTGTAGGTGTACTGAGGATTCCCTGTGTATGGCCTCCTCTCCAGCTCGTCCCCTAACCACTCTACTGCCCACGTCCACTTTCGTTTCAGGTCACCATTACTCTGTGAGCACATGCAGGACATTCGGATTAGTACACATGATGCAGTAGGCATTGTATCTTTTCAGAAATACTCTAATAATAATCCAGTAATAGTTTGTAGAGATGCACATACTGATATTGTGAGTATGAGGAAAAATAAATAAAAGATAACTACATCTAGAATAGTTGGTTCATACTTTTTTTGCAAGAATGGTCCCACATTATAAGTGTATTTCAATCACGGTGCGGATCAGTTTGGAACAATAAAGCCCTGGGTCAGGTTTGCGTTTCGACTGAAAAAATGTGGCACAGCAGACAACTTAATGGATAACAATGGAGGACAAACCAAGCAGATTTTTTTCTGCTTGGTTTGTGGCCATTTGTTTCAATAAGTCGTCAAGCTTTGCATTAAAAAGAGACTGTGGGCGATGAAGAAACACTTATCGCCCAATCAGCTGACTGTCGTGAGTGGGGCCAGCTCCGTCTGGACTGCACCATATCATTTTACTCCGACACCCCAAGGGGAAGGTACCAAAAAATATTGGGGGCGGTTATTTTGGTAATATTGCTAATGAAAACGCAAAAAGATACGTATGGAATAAAACCAAACTATTCCACCCGGTGGAAACATGGCTAAATTCATAAACGAGACCCTGATTTCATTCATGCATAAATATGTCCATGAGTGAGTACTGTACTTGAAGGATCTGATAAGCCACAGAGCAGTTGCTGAACAGAGCCACCATGCACTTGATGCACTGGTAGGCCCTTTTCTGGTAGTGGTTCTTAGAGCGCTGGATGGTGTCAAACAGCCCATCTCTATCATCTGGTATTCCCTTTAGCACATTGTGGATCCTGCACAAAACAAAGCGAGAAAGGGGAAGTTTCAACTCAGTTTGCATTCAAAACTACTCAACTATTTAATAGAAATTTGATCACAAAAAAATGTAGAATTACTGCTGCAAGACTGAGGCTCATTAATCCTATTAATTACCTCATGTTTTGTGCATTATGCGACTTTGAACTTGGCGAAATTTAAATGGACAGTTTATCAACTTGTCTGACCTGTGTGTCTGCCACGAGTCCTCGATGAGGAGGATCTGCAGCAGCAAGTCCAGGTAAGGCCTCAGCTCATAGGTGTAAGAATACGCCACCTGCACACAACACATGTATAACTGATCTCTTCACACCAACAGAAATTTTAACCTCCCGTTTGTCAACAATAGCAACTAGGTATTTACCTGCCAGAGCAGTTCACTGAGCACAGTGGAGGAGAACTGAGGGTTCTCCCAGCAGCTGAAGCGAAGCAGCTTCACCGTCTCCTCAGAGTTGCTGCAGTCTTCAATGATCTTCTTCACGTAGCTGGTCCTCACAAACAGGATCTCTGCCACCAGCTGCTGCACAGGCATCACTGGGGCTGTGAGGTTGGTGTCTCCATATGGGTTAGGAAGAGGAGGATTACCTGATAGGGTAGAAAAGACATTTAGAGAAACTCTTATCTGAAATGCATAATAAATCCATTTAGCTAATGTCTTCATTCTTAATCTCTGAAAGCCCTCAGCTCGAAGCTCTGGTTACACAACACAGAAACTCAGAGAAGCTAGTTTGTCAGTCACTACATCCTGAGCAAGGATGAAACTCTTCATTGGGCTCAAACTGTCAACACCACTACACCACACTCTTACACAAGTTATTACTGTTCGACATCAGCTGAGCTCAGATCACATTTTTTGTGGCTAAAGACTCAGACACACTCACCATTGATGGAGGACTGCATGCGTGAGGAAACATCACAGCAGCGGACCAGCTGGGAAACCACAGTGTAGAGCTTACCCAGCTCAGCATATTGGTATTTGATGGGAGGGCCAGGACCCTCGTCCAGAGCAACCAACATGAACGTTGCGGGGACATTCAGCTTTAGCAGCTGAGTCTTTTCTGCCAGACCTGTGGGGGAAGGAGTAGTGAGTAAAGAGAGTACCAGTTTAAGCCATAAAATACAAATCATACAACATAAAAACCGGACATGATTCACAGGAAACAGATGTACATGACAGGTGGGTAATGACGTTGTGCTCCTTACCCAGATTGGCGTACATGACAAAGAGGTTGAAGTACTGCTGCAGGTGACGGCCGTGTTCAGAAACCTCTCTTCTGAGCAGGTTGAGGACAGCTCTTAAAAGGTGGTCACTTAGACTAAGGTTATCACAGCCCTGATATACAAACATGGAAAACAACACAGCTGGGTTATATCATCCAAAATTAAATGGTGAGAAACTGCTGGGCAACTTTCTTTAACTTTTCAGTGTATATTATACAGACACTTTTCAACCAGCCCTATTATATACAGACACCAACCTGAGTTGAGGGTCCAGGCGAGGCAGTGGGGGAGGGGCAGGGGCCGTCTTGCAGAGAGAAGTGAGCGATGAAGACAATGAGCTTGGCAAATGCACCACGGACCTCAGCACTTGGGCACTCAAGCAGGTATTCAGAAAACCGGTTAGGGTAAGCAAACAGAACGTTGTGTGCAAACCAATAGCGTACATTCTTGCTGTGTCTCAGCAGGATGCAGAGTGCGTCATACCTACAGGGGGAATATGAGGAGAGTATTTTTAGAGACTGGCAAAATAAGGAAAGAATTCAAAAATTCAGAGGCAGACAGAGCTTACCAGTCACTGGCAGGACCCCGTACTACCTTCTTGGTGTGGAAACCTGTGCTGAAGAGGAATCTAGCAGCCAGCTGAGCACTTATCATAGCAGTCTCCTCTGCCTCTGGCAGAAGATGGTCTTGTCCTGATAAAAAAAAAAGAAAAGAAAAAAAAGAAACAACATCAGCTGACAATCATTATCGCAAATGCACATTGCCGCCTGCAAGGGGCAGAACAGTGTTTTTTTGGATGTGTATAGCGCACACTGGTTTTGCAATAAAAATATCACTATGACATCATAGAGCAGACATTGAGCTCCATTGCTATTTATTCTGAATTTATTTTCATTTGTCCTGTGCAACTGTGTCACCTAATTAGAGGATTATAAATAAACTCATTGTGGTAAAATTAGCTAGTTAGCTGAAACTAAAAATTGGAACTTAATATCACTGCCCTTGTTTAATTTTGACTCTAGTGAATCAGAGTGCAGAGTCACCACAATCACAAATGTGACAGTCATACTACATACCGACTACCTGCATACATCCTATTGTGTAATAAGAGATACTGGGATCCAGAAAAACACAGTGAAGCATTGACATTCTCATTCGATCCTTTTCTGTTTTTCTAAAAGCATAACCTGAGATGAAACTTAACACAAATGGCAGCACAGCTAGTGGTAACAATGAGCTAAGAATGACACAGCAGCTTTGGAGCTCAGAGAATGCAAGCTCCAAAACAATGTGTCAATTGTCTGAGTAAAGCCAATCAATAACATCATACTGGGTCATTATGTTAGGTCAGGAGTTGGGTCTTTTCAGATGGAAAATAAAAATGTCACTGCTACAGCAAGGGGAGAGCCTAAAAGTGAGCAATTGGTTGTGTACAAAGCAGTTAAACTTACACTGAGACATATTCATAATTATCTGAATCATTATACCCAAATAAAGCACTTTAGTGCTGTGTCTGCATTAAAACAGTAATTCCCTGTTATATAACGTAATAATATAACCTTATTGGTGCAAGCTGCATTAATAATTCATTGGTATTTAACATATTCCCAGCAGGCCATAATAAAAATTTGAGAAATGCGTGTCAGAAACAGATGAAATTACAAAAGCAGCTACAATATTTGTGAGAATAGATAATCGATTGAATAGATTTAGATTTAAGAGTCATAACTGGAGGAGGGACATCAGCTGGAATATATAAACATCTATATTTTACTGTTATTTTGTTGGCTACATGGCCTTGTGCATGTTAGACACAATTTACACACACATTTTGAACAACTATAGGAGTTTCAAGCGCTATTCAACAAGTACATTGTTAAATACCATGATGTATTAACCCATGTTCAAAACAATTGATAGGTTTCTTATTGACTGATTTGTTAGTTGCCTGTTAATAGTATAATTTAGGATAAATGCTACACATGAAAAAAAAAGCTTGCATCACTTCAACACCCTTGACCCACCATCTTAGTTTAGATTGATCAGTTAAACTACCTTATTTTAATAATTAAGGTCCATTGCATATGTTTTACATTTAAAAACCCACTTCACACAGAAATTATGCTTACCTGGAGGAGGGTTTAAATAGACACTGTTACAGGTCAGAAGTTTCTTAATGAACTGGAAATATTCCAGGCTGTATTGCATTCTGTTGTGCATGAACTGGACATTCTGCTTGCGGACACTGCACTCAATGACACCAGGCATCTTGACCTGATGTGGCTTGGTGGAAGAGATGGTCAGCTCTGAGATGTATTTCACAAGCTCACTGTCCTTGTCCAATGAGTCCATTCGCTCATAGAAAAGGATGTAGGCATTCCACCAGCGCTTCTGTCTCCGGTACGACATCCTTTTCATCATATGATCAAACACCTCCCCCATGTACTCTCCTCCAAAGCACTGGTTCTTCATCTCCTCTTCATCGTCCATTTTGCACTCAGTCACATCACCATCATCAAACTTATACCAGCGGTTCCTCTCACCATCACCCCCATTCCTCTGGATTATGTAGGAGTAGTAATGTCCGCCACTGGCCTGGCCTGAGTGGACCAGCACTCCCACCAGACGATATTTGGAGCTACCTGGAGGTGTGGGTTCAGAGGGCTCATTCTGTTGGATCACCTGGTTCTCCGGATTGACGTCATCACCCTCCAACTTAGCCACACCAGCTACCGTGTATGGCTCCATGTCCAATTCCCTGGGGAACTCAAAGTAGTCATTGAACTTGATGGCACACTCCCGTTCCCAGTCGTAGTCAAAGCGCTTCAGCTGGATGGCCAGGACTGGTGGCAGCTTCTTAATCAGCAGGCGCTTCACTGTGTCCACCTGACAAGAAAACCAAATATTATCATCTCTCTAGTCCATTATGAAAATGACTGATATTTTATCATGGCAAATTGGCTAGCTACCAGGTTTCTCACCTTCTTATTACACTTCTCACAGTGGTAGGCGTTTGCTCCCTCCAGCAGATCTCCTTTAACATACTGCTCCATGGAGTCCAACAGGTTCTGGTGATTTCTGATGTCTACATTGAGTGTTGTGAATGACTCCTCACACTCATACCTGACAACACAAACAATTATTAGGGAAAAAGAACTGCAGGATGCTTTACAGTTTTTCCCTTTCTGATAAAATTCAATTATTTCCTCTGACCAAAAACAGGGGAAAAAAGACAGCACTCACCTGTGGGGGCATCCCTGACAGATCTTCTGGTCAGCAAATGATCCTCCCAGCACTTTACTGAGCATAGCGGGGTGGCCCAAGGCTTTCAGAGCTTCATCCAGACTATCCACCAAAGAGTTGAAAAACTCGAGAGCATCATGCTGCTCTCGCAAGTTCACTGGCTCACCCCATAACCTGATAACAATGCAACACTCAATTAGATATTTTTGAATAAAACCAGTGCCAATCTTCACAACAAGTGAAGCTTTGAAATACCTGAACTGCTTCCAGAATCCCCTAGGGACATAGTACTGCAGTCTGGATGCAGCTAAATGGCCAAAGATGACCTGTAGGTGGCGAAGGACCCCAATGTTGTACTCTTTCCTGTCCTCCGACTTACTGGAGGGCTTATCATCAAACTGATGGTGGTAGCTGAACACCTCATCCCGAGGATCCACATTACTCTGTGAAGACAAAATGTGCAGATGAAACATAAAAACTTGTCTTACTGAGTCCACACTTGTCAATACATTTTCAGCTATCATGACATCATCTCGATAGGCGTCCACTTTTATTGATTTGCAGCAAGCTCTGCATCTGGCCAAGTAATTATCCTTGGGATCTTGGGCAAGCCAGTCTTTGTAATTTTCTTTGGCGAGCGAGACATCTTGGAATTTGCATTTCCCAGGCATCACGTACAGTTAGGGCCATATGTATTTGGATAAAGACACTTTTGTCATTTTGCCTCTGTACACCACCAAATCGACCACTTTGAAAGAAAACAATCAAGATCTGGTTAAAGTTTGGACTCTCAGCTTTAATTTGAGAGACTGAACAAAAAAAACTGCATTAACCTTTGAGAAATAAGCATTTTTATTCATTGTTGTCCATTTTCAGGGGCTCAAAATGAATAAGACAAACTCAGATCATGATAAATGAAAGGCTTGTTTTAATCCTTTGCAGTCAATGACTGCCTGAACACATGGACATCACCAAATGCTGAGTTGCCTCCATTGATATGCTATGCCAGGCCTTTACTGCAGCCACCTTCAGTTGCTGCTCATTTGCAGGTCTTTCTGCTTCCACAATGAATTACATTAAAAATTGATAGAATGGATGAAAAGGATCGCAATAACCGTTGAGGAATTATAAGAAATTTTATACATTGTCCATTATCCGGGGCTCTAAAATAATTGTTCAATTGACTTAAAAGCAGCTTCATGGCTTTCTTAGAAAGAAGGAATCCACTGGTAAACTCCAAGACAAGTGGATGATTGCTGAATTCTTGAGAAAAGTGTGGAGAAGGAAAAGTGTGGAGAAGGAAAAGCATTCCACACCTCAGATTCAGATTTGCAAAATTGACAACAAGGCATTTCACATTACAGATAAATAATGACACAAAACATACTGCAAAACTGCAAAAGCAAAACAAGAGCTTTTGAAGATATTGAAATGGAACGTTCTTCGGTGGCCAAGTCAGTCACCTGACCTCAACCCAACAGAGCATGCTTTTCTGTTACTAGAGACTAAACTGGAGGCAGAAATACCTGCAAACAAGCAGCAACTGAAGGCGGCAAAGCATATCCTGGGAGGAAACTCTGCATTTTGCATCCATGTGTTTCAGACTTTGACTTTCAACCAAGTATTAAAACAAGCCTTTAATTTAATTTAATTTAATTTATTACATTTGAGCCCCTGAAAATGGACAACAATGTATAAAAATGCTTATAATTTGCCAAAAAAATTATATTAAAGCTGAGAGTCTGCACTTTCATCACATCATGATTGTTTCATTTCAAATTAATTGTGGTGGTCTACAGAGGTAAATGACAAACTTTAACTTCTTTCTTGCACAAAATTCAAGCACTTTCAATGACCCATGTCTATTGAGGCAATTTTTTTTAATATTTCAAGGGCCATGAATAAATGTTTTTTTTTTTTTTTTTAATTCACAAACTTTCAAGGATTTCACAGACCCGTGGGAACCCTGAGTAATATATTGCAGCACAAACACAATCAATACCTCATTCTCCTGCTTCTCATCCCCTGACATGTCATCATCCACATCGGTGCCTGTGCCCTCGATGGCCAGGATGCCATTGCGAATAGGAGGGATCATGTACAGCTGCTGAATGACAGAGTTCATGTAACAGGTGGCTCCAGCATTCTTCAGACCTACAAAGCCTTTGTTGGGCCGTGGCCCCACAGGAGGCAAGTACTCCCACTCTGTCAATGTTTCACACCCTGGAAAGAAAGGGAAGGAGAAATGCACAGTCACACAAACCATAAATTAGAAAATTCAGCAGTAGGATCCAGCTTTAAATTGCTACACTGATATGTTCCTACCTAAGTAGTACATGTCAGTCAGAGTGTCCACGATCTGTTTAAGATTGCGAACACAACCGACAGCCAGTGCTACCAGAAGCTCAAAGCCAGCGTTGATGGAAGCAGGGGTGCTGCATACTGGGATTGCCTGCTCTGTGGGGAACTCCCCACTCTTCATGTACTGCAGGTAGACGTTTGATGCTGGGAAAATGAAGTCATCAATCAGCTCCTAAACAAGAGAAGGAGAAATTTAGTTAGTTATGTCAAAAAGAGGAAAGACATTTTTTTTCTCCTTATATTACCAACTTTTCGTACGGTATGTTGATTGTACCTTAATGAGGTTTGCTCCTCCCTTCTCACAACCAATGTAATATTTCTTCTCTGGTGTCTGGAAGGCTAGAAGTTCTTTAGTGACTCCAAGGTGGCCCTCCAGGATGGTGTCCTCCACACCCGTCTCCCCTGTCCTCTTAACCTCATCCTTTGAAATATGAAATATGTTTTTTATTTGTACCATTAACACAAGAAGGGGGGAAATTATATAAAGACAGCAAATTGGTCTATTTAATTGCCATACTACAGTGCACTGCACAAAATATTTAGGGGTGAAAGACCTTTACCCTTATCCGTTTCAGCCAGTCAATCTCATTGTTGAGCAGCACCTCAGCATTTGGCAGGTTGATGTTGCTGTTGTAAGCATAGTTCAGCAGGTGTCTGAGCAAAATGAAGTAGTCCCCAGCATATTTGGCTCGCTCCTTGGCTGTACTCTGGACATAAACAGGGACAATTTGAAATAAGTTAAATGTGTCATGATATTGTTATAATTCATATAATCATAAGTTCTAAAAGGATATGAAACATATAACCACTTACCCCTAGCACAGTGAAGAGGAGGGTGATAAAGAATAGGAGGGGTCGATGGCCCATGCAGCATCGAGTTGCCATTAGGAAAAACTGCTCCTGGGCCATCTGACGAACAGATCTATCAAAGTAGGATATGAACATCATCATTCTCTTCAAACTACAAATAACTGTACATAATGATGATCCTCTCCATTTCTGTCATTTATTTATGGTCCAGCAGTTGGTTGGAAAACAAAGCAATTTACGTACTTGCTATGGCAGTGCAGCAGCAAGTCTATGATGAAGGTCTGCCAGGCTTTCTCCTTACTGAGTGTGTCCAAAGCCGTGGGCATGAGGGCAAAACATAACGTCATGACTTCCAGGGCCTCGCAACACACCTGCTCATCCTCCCCATCTGGCTCCTTCGCTGCATTTGTCTAATAAGGAAAAAGAAAAATGGAAGACATGAAAAAATATAAACAGCTTTCAACAATAGGCATTTTAATATATTTTATATTGTCCAACTTTCACAGAGAACAAAGAACAAAGTTTCATTGTACATCCAGTATAATGACAATAAAGATTAATTTCTTGATTGTGGCACCAAGCTTTTGTCAGTCACGCCTGCCTCTGAGGTTTTACAACAGGTTTATAACACCCATTATGAACTGCTGTGCAGCAGAGACTTAATGTCATTGTTAAAGACACGTTACCCCCATGTTCCCCTTCTTATTTAACTAATTATAGCTGTGGTGGTTTCTGAAAAATGTCAACAAATCTTTAGCAAAAAAAAATAAACCAATATTTACCTTCTCGTATATCTTGCTGATTTCTTCATTGGAACTGAAGACGAGCTGCACTGTACCACAGCCTGAAGCCCACACTATCTTCTGTACTGCTCGGATCACACATATGTCTGGGAGGTATTTTGATGTCTGAAAAAAATTCTGGACAAATAAAAATAACGTTACATATCAATTTTTAAAGACTGGCATGTACTTTTATTACGGTTTATATTGTAATCATTACATCACAAAATGTCATACAATGTCTAATTAAAATGATTTACCCTTACTAGTCAAGGTTATTTAAATCTCTGTTACCTCATCAGAAATCTGCTGGGCCAGGCGGATGGCTACGTTGCGCAGCATGCACTCTGAGGCAGGGTTAGGGATGTTCTGCAGGGCACTCTGGAGGACCAGGGCCTGGTCATGAGTGGCCTGGTTAATCTGAGGACAATACAAGGTAGATGATGAGAGTGTGGAGAAAGATGGACGACATGTCCACATCTGAACGGCTGTCAAAAATTCGAGAACTAGATATACAGGCATGTCCCTGTGTGAGTTTTGTGTGTGGCCTAACCGGAGAAACAGGAATGTTTCCTTCAGCATTGGGTTGGCAGGCCTCTGCCACAGCCTTCACATGTCCAAACCCCACTGAAGTCAGGAGGAGCTTGGCAATCTTAAGTGCATTGAGGTATGCTCCACGTCGTGTCTCCATATCTGCTGTTGGGAGGAAGTTGTTCCTGGTGAGCATGCTCAACACCAGGGGAAGCCCGCCACTCTTCAAGAAGTTGTACTGGAAGTCACTTGCATCCTCACCCAGCGTGGCAATGGCTGGCATCAGCAATGCATATACAACCTGGGGCATAGCAAAAGATAATGTAAACCACCTTATAAATGAACTGATACAGAAGCAATGGACCTCACCTTATACAGCAGGAATACTGGGTTGTTTTGTGTTTGCGCTGGACTTTAAGTTTAAATGTGTGGAACATGGATTTACTCAGTGTCGTTCTAGCCAACTTAAATATTTATGTGCTACGTTATGATTGCTACTGGGGTCATGAGATTGCCCACACCACAATAAAAAACAATGCAACACAATATTTTAGGCTTATTAGGATATGAATGCAAAAATAAGGTTTTCAGCACAGTATCAGAGCTTGTGAAACAAAGATACACCAAAACTCACCTCAATGAGGTAGAGCACTTGTGAGGGAGACGGGCCAAAAAAGCGCGAGTCCAGTGAAGGACTGAGGCTGTTCTCACCAAGTTTGGCGTGGTCTAGACAAACAGCTCTCAGATTCTCCACTGTAGTGTTATCTGTGGATACAAAAACATGGCACTGAGCTACCATTGTCAGGGTGTACTTGAATATTTTAAATGAATTGATTAAAAACACATTTTAAGTACAGAAGCATGAATACCTGGGGGCATAAGCTTCATGAGAACACGAGCTCCATCTCTAAGCAAAGGCATGTTGAGGCTGCAGCCGAGGTCTGCCACTTGCCACAGGAAGGAGATGTAGCGCAGATGTAGCGACATTATCTGTAAAATATGGCATAGGGTGTTTTAAATACTGCTGCTCACACTGATCAACAAATGACTAAAGACAGTTTTTAATTCAGAGTTTCAACAAAAACCCTGAGGCTAAAATTGGGGTTGAAGTTTTCACTATGGAGATCACATGAAAATATTTTTTTAAACAATTGATGTAATATCTGTGCCATAAACTCACCACACCAGGAAGAAAGCTCTCAACCTCAGGATTAGGCCCATCGCTAAAGTGGTTGCCGTGGTTACCAGGAGAGCCAGTAGATGAGTCGGAGGAGCTGTCTGGGCTTGAAGGCATGTTGGCACTCACCTGGGTCAGCTTGGCTGTGATCAGCTATCCAAAACAAGACAGTGACTGACAGTTTGAGTAAATGCTGATCTAATGGGTGGAAAACTAAGCAATGAGCACTTGTCTTTAAAAATACACATTCACATCATTTTAGCTTAAAAATCTAAAATAACACAGTGGCTGGAATCATATCATTTGCATGCATTGCAAATAAGCATGAAAATACATGTACATAAAACACCGGCCTTTGATTAAAAATATTTTTTTCTCAGAGTGCCAGAAAAGGGCAAGTTCTCTTACCGTTTTGTCTTTTAAATTTAGCTGTCCAATCAGCTTCCTGTCATCAGCTGGATCAACAACCTCTCCACCAATGAAGAGCTCTATCTTTGTATGAGCAGCATTAGCTTTGATCCTATTGAGGATGCCACGCCGAACAGAGCCAATTGTGTCATTAGTGTGTGACCAGATATCCAAGTCATCAACCTGGCGCCCCTGGTTGGGGAAGCGTACGATCAATGTGATATGTTTCCCACGGAAAGCTCTGAAAGAGAAATGGAATTAAGAGATATGAAACTGCTATGTTGTTCACCTGACTAGACATATTCACACTTGGTTACAAAAATAGTAGTGGCAATCCACCTCACAGTTCACCGCTTGTTTTTCTGTGACGTAAAGGTCAACAGGAAACTGATTAAATATGCACTAGCTAGAGGCAGAGTCAGATAACACGGCCAATAAATTTCCCCCTCCACGTGTATTCTCAAACTCTGCAAGTTGTCCGATTGCCTGTTTTAGTTGGACTACAGCCTTAGCGCAACTAAACTGTGCATGTAAGCGTACTAAGTGAAACCGATGGTACTGTAGGGTATCTTTGTTGTCTTTAGCCAGTTGACGTACAATGATGTGTTATTATGCGTTTTATTACCTGGACATGGGCAGTATAGTCCTCTCCTCATGGTAGTCACTGTCACACTCATTGATGTACTCTTTGAGCACAGTGAGAACTCGCACCATGCGGATGGCCTCCTGACGAGCACAGTTGATGCTGTCTTTATCTCCATCCAACACACACAAGGTGTCATAGGATGCCTTCAGACGGTCAAAACATGACTGGATAAAATCCTCGTGAATTTCGACCTAAAGGAAGGAAACATGTACATGTAATTATTTTTAACTGACCTCTATTCATTAGATTTGTCGGCCAACACACAAAAGAAAATTAACTCCAATTTAGCTTTGGCTCTTACTGAA
The DNA here is from genome assembly GCF_958295425.1 of Solea solea. NCBI lineage: Eukaryota > Metazoa > Chordata > Actinopteri > Pleuronectiformes > Soleidae > Solea > Solea solea. The sequence goes on along the minus strand of NC_081135.1, from coordinate 20,404,046 downwards.
ACATGACAGTTGCTGTACCTGATTGACTTGAAGTTTTGGTCCAAGGTTAGTATAGATCTCTTTCAGCAGGTCTATTGCTCGGCTGGCAATGTCATCACTTCCTTGAATTACCACCTGTTTAAGACGAGAATATACATTTAGTGTTATATTTTATAGTCACAAACAGATCAAAACCCCTTTGTGTAAAATGACACTCGAAAGGCGTATGGGAAACTCAAGACATCAACTTAAGCTTTAAAGTAACCCTCAAACTAACCAAATGGAGACCGCATTCACAGTCTTTGAGATAATCAGATTTGTGAAGGAAAAGAAAAAAACTCTACATCTTCCTCTCTCCACAAATGAACAAAAACATTTGTTTCAAAGCGTCTCCTGAAACAAAACTCACCCTCCAGAGGTAGTCCAAGCCAATTAGTTCCAGGTCATCCATCATGTAGGCCCTGCGCTTCGCTACCAGCTTGCCCTCCCTGCAGTTGACAGCCTTGAAGAACCTCTCAAAGCACTTCATACCATTCTCTGTCAGCAAAGACGGGTCCAACTGCAGAACGTTGTTCTCAAAGAAGTCCTTATTTATGTCTGGGTCCAGGTCTGGCTCATCCCCCATCAGTTTGGAGTACCTGTGGAAATGAATACAGTATTCAGAAAATGACACGTCAGCTAATGAACAAAAGCAAGAGAACTCATTCAAGTCAAATGCAAGAGGTGATCAAAAGAGTCTGTACCATTTGAAACAAGCCTCACGGTCACAGAGAAATACTGCATTCTCAGCCAGACACTTCCAGATCTGCTTGGCCTGTGGGGCACAGAGCCACAACTGGCCATCCTTTAGCAGAAACCTGACACACAAAAAAAACAAGAAACAAAGTCAATAGTGGACACTGGTGGCTTAAAGATTAGAGAAAACATTCTTGTCTTCCCCAGACATTCATCTTAACTGGCGGAGTGAAGTCAGAGTAGTGCTTGCTCCTTCGTAATTATCCTCAATTGTCCTTGGACATGGTACTTTATCAAGCATCTTAGTGAACAGACAAGACTGGAGAAACTGTAGAGCTTGCATCACTGCAAGTGACTGAATATATAAAGCTGATATTACAGTAGTGCTGTATATTCCTCACCTTTATGTAACAATGCATGAATATTGTATTGAATTCAGTTACGTACATAACAAAAGGTTTTTTTGTGTTTGTTTTACTTTAAATAATTTAATACTGACATTCCATCTTATATCCCTTTCAAAACATGCCAAATAGTAATTAGTGCAAAAAAAAAATTGTTTTTAAATCATTACCTTAATTTGAATGAGGATTATGATGGCTGGGTGGCTCTAAAGGAATTTACAATAGATGATTTTTTTCGTCAATTAAGTAAAAGTAACTATTTAAATGCAAAATATTTTTGCTGTAGTCTCAGATTTTGGGAAATTATCACACCATAGTTTATCATAAGCAAGTTTGGTGAGTGGCAGGAGGGGCAAGCTGCTGGTTGGAAAACATGTCTCTGTTGGGCTGCATTATTTGTGATTAAATAATGGTTGTTGGCTGTTTTAGCGACCCCCGCCCCTGATGTATGACTTTACTACTTTCATGTGCACTCGGCTCCCATATAACTCAAATCCAGTGGCTGTGTGATTAAAGTGGTCAGAAACTGATTAAACCTATGTTGCATTGTGTACTGATGGTTAAAAAAAAATTTGACACCCCCAGTGCAAAAGTCAAACTCCGCCTAGATACTTGATTGAATATACCTCAGGAAGTTGAGTCGTTCCTGTACTTCCTGGACATGGCTGTAGCGGCTTCCTGGCCTGACTGTCTGGGGGTCAAACTCAGCTTGTTCCTCTGTAAAAGCACACATATGTCTAGTCAGACTCCACACAGTGCACATCCCTCATCCAGTTGCTGCATCTATGAAAATCAACTGTCTGACTAACACGCTGAACCATTTCTTGCCCTGACAGAGTACCTTTTGAGAACTGCCTCATGGTCTCCATGTAGGCTGAGAGGTTCTCAGCCACTAGGGTCACCAGAGCATGATTATGCTGAAGCTGGTTGATCAGGTCATGCCGGTAAAACACATGAGGACTTCTCTGGGTTTGACTGAAAAAAAACATCAACAGAGTACATGAGGAAGTAAAAAAATTAAAAACAAAGTGTGAATGAAGCTGAATATAAACACCTTTAGAAACATAATTTCTGATTAGAAAAACAAAAGCATAACAGATTCCTCATTCATTTATATCAATACATAAAGAAAGCAGCTTTCCATGTTTTTTGTTTGTACTTTACATTTGCATGTCATAGAATAACTAGCAGAAGGAGACATGAGTCATATCAACAAAGGGTATTTCCTGCCTTGTTCCCACACTGAAGGATGCTTTGATTATTTAATTTTGATGGATAAAAGCTACTACACCGTGCCACAAAAGGAATCTGAATAATGAATAAAAGTATCAAAATTACCTATGACAATGATGGCGCAAAAACTGTTGGATTTTGAAGTTTTGTAATTAGAAGAATTAGAATTTAAACCATAGCTTAACGACTACAAAACCTTCTGGAGACAATACTTCTCCAGTCAATAATCTAAATTAATGTTAGAATACGTGGGTCAAAGGCATGAAATACCCCTGATATTGACTTGCTTTTAATGATTTGAGCTGAAAGGCGCTGGCATCAGAAAAAATTGGGCTCCATCTCAAAGGACATTTCAGTTCACTGCACAGCCAACTAGTTTTGAGAACTATTCTGTATATGCACTGGGCTCACCCATGTTCGTTACTGAGACACCAAGCGTCAGAAATGATAAAACCACATCTATATGGTTCAGAAACACAAAACAATTTGAACAGAACCTGAACACATTTGTGTGCTGATTACATAAAGTTTGTAAATGCACTTGATAATGATTATTAGTGCCAATTACACTGAATTGACATACATGACTCATCATAATACCTTATAATCCATGAGTAAACATGAGACGCCAATATAACTAAGAGTTATTACTGTGATTGTTAACACAGTTTGTAATTTATTTTCATGTTCCACTGCAACATCTCTAGCCACATGCTTTGATATAAGTTAGAATGAAAGTATGTCTTTCTCTTGCTTTGCTGGCGTATATGCAGGACTTTGAGAAGGGGCTTCAAATGAGCAGCAGTCATTTGAGATGACACCCAAGAAAGAATTGCTTGAGCAGATTCATGGCAAAGATTTACATTTTATATAATATACATTGCAAATATGTTAAAAAGACAGTTAGACTTGATACAACACAGAAATAGGTAGAACCCTGGAATTAGCTCTCAACTTACCCCACTAAGTTCGTTTGTATGTTAATTGGCATTTTCTTTCTGAAAAACAACAGGCATGTATACTACATGTTTTCTACAGTGACTAGAAAAAAATACTACTTCAAAACAATTTTCAATTGACACTGAACAATATGATCCCAAATCAATTTTCATTGGACAGGGTAACTGCACCTTTCAGCTCATGTCAGTGTACTTTAAAAAATCCCTGGTCTTAAACATCATAACTAAAATGAACTGTGGCTAACCATCCGTAAAGCTTCATTTAAAGGGTCTCATGACCAAAGACAGTATGATGTGCTATTGGAAAATACTGGAACAGACAAAGTGTACGGGTTGAGAGCAAAGTTAAGTTTTTAATATCAGTAGGAACATTTTGTAAATATTTGGTGTAGTGCTCAACCTTGTTGATTAGAACTGATGTTTAATTGGTGTTCAAGTTGACACCAAACATTAAGGGAACTTAAGTGTGTCTAAGCTCTTGTGAAAATGCAAAAACAAAATACTCACTAACAACTTCAACTAAAACCTTAAAACTAAGCCAACCTTCATACTTGCCAACATGACAATCATCCTTTGTGTTTTGCAATGTAATGAATTGATTTTTCATCATGGCCTTACCTAAGGTTTTGAGGCGCTTCTCCAAAGAGGCTACATATTTCTCTGATTTGCTTCAGGGCAGGGATCACCCATTTATCATTGGTTCGCAGCTCCTCTATGAAGCGATCTATCCACTGAATTTTCTGAGTGTCTCGGTCCTGTAAATGGGAATTCAACATCAATCATTTGTTTCGGCTTTTTTTGTCAGTTATTTTGCATGACAACTACCTAAATCACCCCCGTATGTACCTGTGAGCAACTGTAATCCAATATCTTGATGTGAGCACTAAGAGCCTGGTCCATGATGTCTACAGGTACATCATCACTGTGTGCCAGGTTCCACAGCAGGTTAAGGACTTTGTGAGCCATCACACCATCCTTATCATCCTCAGCTAAGCGCCGGATAAGTTCCAGCAGTTTTTCACGCTGCTTTTTGCTGGCATTGGTCCAGCTCGCCTGCACAGTAGGGATAACCAAGTCCAGAGGTTTAGGTTTAATGCTACGACAGTATGCTGTTGTGATTTAAGAATCCAACTGAAATGTCATTAACTCAGAACTGAATGGAAAGATTTAGTGTATCGTAATATGCGATTGGCTCGATTATAAGTGTTTCTTGCCTTGAAGCAGTCAAAAAGGTGATCAAGCTGCTCAGGTGAGAAGTCCCATGCTAGCTTGGCCAGGAGGTCATGTACATTCTTCACAATAGCCTCATGCTTACCAGCCTGCAGATGTACAGAGACAACAACATTGTCGGATTAGCAAAATATGTCGAATACACACCACAAGGCTCCTCAGCAGCATCAGGGATTTCCAGCAGTTTGGTCATTTATTAACACTGCATTGTTAAATGTTAAAGAAACAGCTTAACAGGAGCTTTTCCAATTGTGCCTATTTTGATCAAAGGAAATATTATACAACAGTATACTCAGACTATGGAATGAAAAGAAACAACTTGCAGTGTTATTATGTAAATATTGATGACACAAAGCAGTCATATCATTTTAACAAGCCTCATTAGACATATCTAAATATATTTCGCCTAGGTTAAATATTTACAGGCATAGTACAGTAGTGAAACTCTTGTCAATAGAAGTGTACCTGTGCAGCCCAGATGTTGTCCAGATCCTGCATTGTAAGAGCTTTCTCTTTGATAACGAAGCGAAGGATCTTCTCCAGTTTCTCAACATACTGTGGCTGGTGCAAACTGTCCCTGAGCACAATGGATAGGATGTGGTTCTGCTGGATCCATTCCTAAGATAGTATGAAGCAACACAATGAGAGGTTGATTCTAAAGAAAGATAATTTTTTCATATTGAGCACAAAAATATAGAGCTGTGGTAAGTTTACCGCCATGCGCTCTGCAGTCAGCCACTCCTCCTCTTCTGGGTTATGTCGATGAGTGTAGTAAGACACACTGGAGATCACCTTGTTAACTTCATTTAGTGCATTCATTTTTCCGTTAAAAGAAGAAATTTGCAATAACCTAGTGACAGAAATTGAGAGTTAACTTAAAACAATAATTCAAGTTATTTGATGACAATAATTCAAATAAAGACATGATTTAATTTCCACTCACCTAAGAATCATTTTTAACCTAAAAATCTCTAAATTCTTCACGGTCTCCTCCTGCCCTGGTACACGAGACGCCAGATTTTTCAGAGACTTGATTATCATGGACAGTGCGTCATTTTTGGCTTCATTCTTGGCCTCTTTCTTCAGCTCCTCATCTGTTAGATTTTCCAGAAACTGAGGAACCATCTCAATGACTGGAAGGAAGTACTTCTTTACCGTGTGCAATGTGAGGAACTCATAACACTGGCCAAAAGGCCTGCAAAAAAAGAACAAAAAATCAGCCAACTGACTATTGCATACCACTGACCATAAAATGTAAAGGACAGCCCATTAACATAGTGCAGAAGAGGGACAACAATCTCACTTGATAAGTGCAGCGATGATCTGGACGTTCAGTGCTTGGCCGCTCATGAAGCGATCGTGCAATATTTGAAACCCGTTTAACGTGCCAAATTTGTTTATTAAATCCACCAACCAGCCCTGTGAATAGAAAATGAGAGAAAAACATTAAACAAGTTAAAAGAATAATCAGATATTTTCCTCTCACTCTTATCTCATCAGAGCATGAGAGACTAGGCCATGGGGAGGGACTTATAAATGCTCTTTTTTTTTTCGCCACTAAATAATATTAGGCTCATGAAACCATGAAATTTGCACTGCAGTAAACTACTAAGGAACCCTTAGTAGTTCTGGGCCCCCTGCCAACAAAGGCAGACAGGAAACCAGAGCAGCAGCAGTGTTCACACTGACCCTATGCCCACGCTTTATTCATCACACTTTCATTATACGATTCCTATTCTCTGGTGTATCCACCTTCTCTTTCATACAATCTGCTTTCTGACACAAGCACTAAGTGTCTAATGGACTATAAGTTCCACATGTTTCATTATCAGACTACTACACAGAGGGGGCATCTTTGCCTCAAAATGGCCTCCAGGGTAAAACTAAAATGCCATTCTATGGATTTTGACAACAAGGAAGAAAGATGGGATGACTCCAGAACAGCCTGGTTTCTTCCCATCAAGATGATTGTTTACTTTCGACACAGCCAAATAATCGTCATGCAACATAATAAAATTGTTAAGTAACAACATGCACAAAGAAAAAGTACAATTTGGGGAGTTTAAATGATGGGAAGAGACATATTAATTCCAAAAAAGGGGTTGGCCAATACAATCTTCATGTCAAACACTGCAGGCATTCACCTTAGGAGATCGTGGGTCTGGTGGTCGAGCAAAGAGCTCATCGTCAGCCAGCTGGGCTCCAGCAGGGACGGTCTCAGAGGGCCGTGTGCCATTGTAGATGTGGAACTTGCAGTGAGGGTTGGTGGCCATGGCCAGAAGCTCCAGTAGCGGGAACCAGTCCTGAGAGAGCTTGGCCACACACAACTCCACCAATCGGTGTGTGTTATTAATGATACACCTCTGAGGAGAAGGGTTTTTGGGAAAAAACATTAATTTAACAATTAGATGACAAGAGAGACAGAGAACGAAAGTACTAAGAATTCAAAGGCCACCTGGCCAAACAGGGAAACACTGTGATCTATTTCTGGTTCTATAAATGGAACCAATTTCCTGTTAACATGCAGTGTTTTATGCACTTTTTTGCCACGGTCAACACTTCCAGAGGTAATGTGGCAAATCTAATTAAAACCTTAAAATCAAAAGCATCAAAAAGAACAAGTCAGGTGTGTGTCACTTGTAATGATCACTCTCATCTGTATCTCATGAAGTCCTGAAACAGTTATCACTGACTGATACATTAGGGCAGTCAGACAAAATATGATGACGCAGTTGTATTCTATTCAGTTGCAATTGCCTTTAATGCAATCTCGTTTTAAATGGTGGAAACACACAAGACCACCTCACTACCATTATTACTAAAATGCCATCAGCTGCTCCTCCTGCATGGCTTGAGTGGTTTGCAGGTCTGAGGTTACCACATATGAGTAATCAATGAGACTGACTCATGAGATTTCCAGAGAGGATTTTTCTTTCCTAACATTTTCAAATCATTACTGACAATAGCACTGAAGAGCGATTGACAGTGAAATGTGGTATAACCAAAATAATACGATTTCATCAACACAAGTCAACCTCATTTGAAGTTAACGTGACCAGGTGAAAGAAAGACATTCTTACTCTTCCTCTTTTTACTGGTTTATCATGAAAAGGTTCCAGAGCTCAATCTTGTTAATACAACACAACAAGCCAGCTCTGGCTGCTTCTAATTAACAGGTCATTGATCAGAGGTTCTGTTGACTCTTTTCCTCAGCTCAACAAAAACTTAACAAATAACTTCAGACAGGACCCAAGTCTGAAGAGTGCATGCAATGAATTAGATAAGAGATGTCAAAACAACAAAAATAAAGATAAAGGATAACAAAGATGTCAAAACAACAAATAAAGCTAAGATGACCAGTACTGAGCAGTAGTATTGAGGCTCTGTTAGAACAGAAAGCAGGGCCAAATTCCAACCGTGGCTATCTTCTGTTAAGCAAGGCTTTTCCAAAATTGAAATTTGATTTTTATTATACATTTAAGCCATCTGGCATTAAATGCTTACACAAAAGCCCAGCAAGTATAAAATTTGAATGATGCTTTGGCCTTCAGAAACCATTGTTTTTGTATGGAAAAAGAGCAAAAATGAAGACTCACATGAATTTCGAATTTCCAGCCACTGACTGCCTCATCTGTCAGGATCTTTGTGAAGGAGATGGTCAGACCATCCCGGAAAAACCTCTGACATGCCTCACATTTCACATCCAGTCCTGCAAAGAAAGACATCCCTCATTAAATACCATACACTGCTACACTGTAAAATGAAAGACACTCTTAAAAAAAACAAAAACATTTTTGCTACAAAGCTAAATGCAAGGCAAGCATATTTATACAGCACCATTCAAGGCAATGTTCATTGCTAGAGGCACAAAATTACATATACAGAGTTCCTGATTGGGACAGAGACATTCCCTGAATGCCTTGGGTGATGGGGAGCAAAGGGTCAGGTGAGGGGGGATACAGGCTGTTTGTCTTTGTGTGCTGTTCTTCACCCTTATCCACACATTATTTTTGATTGGCATCCCAAGAGCATAACGGCGGCTGGCACTGGATGCAGTGATATTTAAATGAAATCAATCATGTTAAAAGCTGTCTTAACAGATCAACAAGAAACTGATATTGTCAATAAAATTCATCCCATGGGAGAAGCATGACAATGTCGGCCACATGAAAGAAGCCTGAAAAATTGTTGCCCTTTCTGCCAAATGTTCACTCTAAATGGTGATGATTATAATACAAAAAGCATCTCAGATACTGTATTTAATAACTGCAGAACCTTACCTTTTTTACTCAGGTCTATAGCAGCTTCCAAGAGAACTTCTAACTCTCCTTTTGGCAAAACTGGAACAACCCAACGAGGCCTGCAAGAAAAAAAATGCAAAGGAATAAAAAAGTGTGTGTGTGTATGTACTGTATATACACACATATACATATATATATATATATATATATATATATATATATATATATATATATATATATATATATATATATATATATACACACACACACACACACACACACATATATACATACATATATACATACATATATACATACATACCGAGTTACTAACAGACAGACATGCTATAGACAAAAAAAATGCACCAAACGTACCTTTCACACAGAAATAACATTACAAAAACATTAGAACGCAACTTTAAAAAGGTAACAGCCACCCTGACAACACATTGGAGTAAAATGTCTAGGAAATTAATTAATGTAACAGAGAGAACAAGATTTAATTTAATTAATTAAACTGCAGGTAGACACTATCCAAAGACAGACTTCAAGATAAACAAGTCCATATTAAGCTGAATATCAAGCAATAGCCTGAACAGATTCACAGCCATTTTGCAACCTTAGTACTGCTGAAAAAAATTATTATATTAGTAATACTTGCCATTTTCCACTGGAAAATGCAAAAGTGCAATGCCTAACAATATGTGATAAAATACCTGTTGATCATGTCATCCAACTTGGCTAGGTCAGTGTGAGGGAAAGCGGGCTCCTCCTCTTCCAGCTGAGGGGTCCCGTCCCCCTGACCAGGTTCATCTGGTGGGCTTACTGGAGAGTTCTCATTAGATGAGTTAGGAGATGATGTCTGGAAAAATCACAGATAATCAAAATCAGAGAATATCTCTTGATCTATGCAGCTGCATCACACAATTAAAATATACCAATAATAGTACGTCAGACCATGAAGTTGTACTAGCAAACACAAAAAGCAAAAACACTATTAGTTAGCTTGATATATCAGACTGCCTCTTTAGTTCAAATTAAATTTGCATATTGTTTTTGCATATGAAACATAGATATAAAAAAAAACAGCAAACTTTATATAAACCTATGGAAAAACAGACATCAAGCTGCAAGAAAACTAACTACACTTAAAACAATGTGTCAAAAAGTTGAAGATCAAGGCAAAATTTACTTATTGATTTGTCAGGATAACACTTGTTCTTAGAGCCAAGTGTGCTGGTGAAAGTGTCTGGCCTACAATTGTATGGGGGTGAGGGTTTCTATTGTTCTTGTACTGTGTATACATGCTGGTATAAAGAGCCCATAAACAAAGTCAGTCAAATCCTCATAATTTTGTGTAGACCGAGTAATGCTCTTTTCCTCTCCATGTGGCTGGGGTAAACAAGAAGAAACTGTTGACATGGTTGTTTAAATGTGTCAGTATGTGGGAGTATCTCAGAAACTGTGCTGTCACACAGAGATTATGGATGCCAGAGAGTAAAAATAAATAAATAAAACAACGACAACAAGGTGCATTTATGAATGTATTTTTAGGTATCACTGTAACTCTTAAAGGCTTATCTTCCCTTGAACATCAATGGTGGCCTTAGCAGCCACGTATGGGAGAGTAAAGACAGTTACAGATATTCAAAAGAGATGCATAAATGAGAAATATGAAATGTGGGGGTGTGTGGCTCCTTCTGCTTGGCTGACCTACATAGGCAGCTTGCCTCTCACGTCTTACCACGGCTCATCTCTAACCAACACAGGCCTGCATATGCACACACAAACACACACACCCTTTATCCATCACTCAAGAGGCTCTGTTCATTGATGCTTCTCCTTCACTCTCTTTCTTTCTGCTTTTCCGCTGCCTCCTCCCCTCCCTTTTCATTCCCTTCAGCACCTGTGTGCAGTTAGGTATGAGCAGAATATCTGCAAAAACTATGCTGGAGTGTATAATATAACAAAAATGGAGATGGTTTGAGGACAACTGTCCTTTCTCCTTTAATAAACAGCATGCACTGTCAGCTGGGGGGACTGATCTTAAAACAAATACAATAGGAAATAATTAAATATTCAAAGAAAATGAATAAAGATGTGGTGGGTACTGGAAAGATGATGCTGACCTGGTTCTGTGGCAGTGGGGGTTGGCTCTGAGCATCAGGTGCCTGGCCCTGGCCCTGACTGTCATTGCCGCCCACCGGAGAGCCACGCGTGGTGGCCGTCATGTTCGCCACAGGGCAGATCTTGGCAATCTTGGCCTCTTAGGGAGTGCTGGCCAGGTGGGAAATCACAGCCACCTCAGCTGTATAGCAGAGGGAAGAGAGCCCGAACACACAAGAGAGGGACACAAGCACCTGGAGATCTGGATGTGCTGCTGAGACCATTGCATAACCTGGAAACAGAAGGAGGGGTAAAGGTCAGAATTATCAGCTGGTTAAGTTCCTTGTAACACAATGAATGATATAATGTGTTGCAGCAATTATCAATGAAAACAACTAATTACAAATTGGGCTCTGCTTGTTAGCCAACCACATTCTCTTTCAACCTACCAAACAAACAAAAAACTGAAGACACAACTAACAAGGTAAGCAACTGCATTATTACTTCTGGCAAAGAGGTGACATTTTTGGCCATGGTTCTCTATAGACAATATGGGAAATTGATCAGACTTGGCAGAGGCTTGCACTCTGTAGGTGCTCCCTCTAGTTTTACATTTACAATTCTAGATATGGCTCTTGCACTGACATGCTAATTACCATGAAGAAGTTTCAAAGGTCAAACATTATACAACTAAAGCTGGTTTCAAAAAATGTACTGCAACCCTGATATTCACTAAACTTTTTGAGTAAGAGCAGTATGTGTGAACAAAAATATCCTAAGTGAACATTACAGGACTTTACCCTGCCAGCTGCCTTGTACACTCAGTGTAATGTCCAATTGACTCAATGTGTGAAAACAGTAGGTAAATGCCTGCAGCATTGACAGAGTGAGTGGGCATGTTTATGAGCTGCCTCTTGCATCCTGTAAACTAGCGCCACCCCTAGCCTAAACCTGTCTCTCAAGCCTCTCACAATGACTATCTATGGGTCCGTGCTACCAGCAGCTGCTGTGTGAAAGGGCAACAATAGACAGGAATTAATCTGTTAGACCCTAATGGATATTTCTTCATCTCATCTACATTCCATGACAATGTAAATTATCCAATCAGGAGACACTGCAGTGGCTAGTGGCACCTCCAGCCTTACAATAACAAAGCTGTCCATATCTTAAATCCCACTACATTTTTGTCACAGCAGATGTGAAAACTGGATGACATCAGTATTTTTGTTTAAATTTCAGTGCTGACACATTTTAATAACGGCAACGACAGACCCTTAACACTGAACATTATGCTCACTGCTTTTCCAAATTTATTTCAAATTCCACCAAATACCATGTCAAATCTGTGTGAGATGGGATGTGAACATAATTTGAGGGTCTACTTTGCTGTTGTCATGAAATCAGAGTTAAGTGTTTGCAAGATGAGGTATAACTGAACATTTTATGAGAGGGTATGACATACCTAGGCCCACTTCTAATCATAAAACATGAAACAAGCTATGCCAATTAAAACTGAAGCAATGTTATTTAAAAGAAACAAATTGATTTTTTGATACATCTATTTCAACAAAGGGCAAGAACAAGGGCTACATTGATCCAAATGTTTCAGTCCAAATGATACTTGAGCCTTGGGTATCAGCTGATACAAAAACTGATCTGGTACCCAAGATCATTAATAAGCTGTTAGCTGTACTGTGCATATTATGTACTGAGCATCAGACTGAATCATTATATGTAAAGCTACAACAGGCCAAACTTAAATACTGATTTCCTGAATTTTGTAAGACAAATTATAATGGCTATGTATCACATTTACGGAACAAATTATTAAAACAATACATAATCCTAATCTTTGTGATGAATTTAAGGTTTGGGGTTTTTTTTTTTCAATTGACTGCATGATCAGGGCATCCTAGTGGCCCAATACTTTAGAAGGATAATAGTACAAGGTACAACTGCTATGGATCAATTCTGGCTGAGGAACCTTATTTCATGTGTCATGCTGGAAGTCTTGCAAACCACATGTTTGTTTGTCTAAATAATGACAGCCAAATAAAGACAAGAAAATAAATTATTAGGTAAATAGCAGTTGACTGATTGTCCAGTTGCACCACCAGACCTAATTTCAGTGAAGTCTGAAATTATTAACATTTGCAAATAACATTTGCAGTGTAATTACAGGGATAAAGCATTAAAACTAAGAAAAACCAGAAACTGCCAACATAACAGGTGAATACAGCCAGCCAATTCAGCACTGAAACTGCAAACCTGATAACTATATCCCTTTTAAAGTAGCTTCTTCCTGCAAATCAATGTAAAGGCTGCATACTTCAGTTTGTGTCCAAAAGAGTGTAGAAACAAAACGAATGGATTCTGATAATGTCACAGACAATAATATTATAATGCAATAACAGACCTGTGGATACACTGCTACGATAAAATTTGATACCATTATAAGAAAATAGATATAGAAAAATAAATTTGAGTTTGTGATACTTACAAAGTCCAAATCTTACCTTTGGACAACAATAAAACAACAAGAGGAAAACAATGTGATTTGCAGGAAGCCGCAAATTACTTTCAATCGTTAAACTGAACACTTGGGTTTTAGAGTTGGTGCTAAAACTTTTCAGATCAAGGAGGGAAAGGATAACATTACTTTCATAGATTGGCATTGTCACCAGACTCCTCCAGAAACCTCCCCAGTGATTGTTGTGATGAAGACAATAGGGTGCTACATCTAACCATTAAATATGGAATACATCTATGTTTTTTGTTTTTTTAAACACAATAGAAAAATCAACACATACGCAATGCTATGTAACAAACACAAGCTTCAGTCAAGCTGACAATCACATTATAAAATCCAAACAAGCTTCGGAGTACAGAGGTTTATGAGTATATTATTTAAATCATTATTAAGAGTTTACCAAATCAACAGCTGAATAAATAACACCAGACTTTAAGTAGAGTGGTTCACGAATATGCAAATATGTGCAATAAACACAATCCAAAACTCAACAATAAAAACTAACTCTATTCGACCCTTTTGGGTGACAAAAATGGTTGTTACAGCTTCAGGCAACAGTCTGTTTTGCAAGGCAACAGCAAGCTCACATGAAAATACAATTTAGCAGATTTGTCTTTTGGTCACCAAATGACTATTTTGTGAGTATGCATACGAATTTTGATGAGAATTTGGTGAACTAATTAGCTTTCCCAGCTGATACAGTGTTGTGTATCTAAAGGGTAGTGAAACCAGCCTATTTTCTATATTACAGGTGGACAGTGACACTTGTTTTCAGCTTCAGCAATTAAGGCTGCAGCTGTCAGTACAAACAGTGCATTACAGCCTTTATTAAAATGGTCTTCAGCTTCCATTGAACGAAATGTCAGTGTATTTGATGTAACCAACAGTAAAACCACTAACTCACTAAACGACAACTAGATGGGGAAAGGGTGGATTATTTTCATGACGCACCGAAAACATGTTACGTCTGATAAGCAGCGTAAAAATCTTACATACGCGGCAACAACAGAAGCCATTAAAACAAAAATTGCGCTAGGTACAAGTGCGGCCTTTTGGACTGAACCGGCTTCGGAACCTTGACGTTGGGTGTTAGACACCAGTTTATAGACGGTGCACACTGTGTTGCCAAGAACCAACCATCTTAACTCTCAAGATATTGCATGACTAAATGCGAACACTGTGAAACTATGTAACTACCAATGCACACAGCACCTTCACAGTCATTAACAGTTGATTTATTCAGTTATCACAAGCAGCTAGCTAGCTGCGGCAACTAACATTAGGTTAGCCTACAAGGCGATCCGCCCAGACAGCAGAGCAGTGAAGGCCTCGTCCAAAGCCCACTACGCTGAGACACGCAGGCCTCATTATTCAGTCGGGCCTGACGTTTCACTTGCCCAACAAAGCTTGGTTATTCAAACTGTCTAACTCAAGCACACAGAGAAATTGACTTATAATTTAAAGTCAAGTTTAGTCGATCGCCACGCTATCCGGCGTTATTATGAACAAACTATGATGACAATCCACTGTGCTAACGAGGAGCCACTCAGATAAACAGCAGTAGTTGGTAGCCGCTAGCTAAAGTGCCTGAGCGTACATTTAGCCAAAGATTGTATTTTGACCAGGGGTTTGCAGAATTGACTCGACAGCTAAATCAATTTCCCATTTATAAATCTAACACATTGTGATCGGGCTTCTAATGTTGCTCTGCGGCATTCCCAGCGTCCGGAATAAGATAACATAGCTAGCTATTGACGACAGCATTAAATGTGATAATGACAGGGGAGTCGTCTATTTCCTGGAATTTATCTGACCTGTAACATCTAACGGTGACATATAACTTAACTCCAACACATTGAAAACAAAATATTGTGAGCCTGAGTTAGAATAAACTGTTAACAGCAATGCGATTTCAATGAAGCCACTATTTGTGCAAATATTAATTACCACGATAAGAGGCTAAGTACATTTCAATAACTTGTAAACATGATACGTTTGAAGGAAATGTTCTTCTGCTATCCGTAAACAGCGCCGAGGACAATCTACGGGTTAGCTAGCTAGCTTAGCTAGCTTGGCTTCGGGGAATCTAGCGGGGTGAGCTAGTGAAACATCACGTATTGATAAGATTGATAATTGTACTTTGCTGGCGTTGACACTGATACAATCTAAATGAGCATCAGCTACCGAAGATAACCCAATTAGTGGCTGAATGACAAAAGTGAGCTAAATGCAGTTATGTTACCTTGCATCCACCACCAGCTGACGCTAAGACTAGCAGCAGTCGGCTAACAATCACCAGCCAGCGTACCGAGCTAGTTGGCTAACAACTCACCAGGAATTTGATATGACTTCCTCCTCTATCCACAGGCTACGTCCAGCATTGAACGATGGTGTCGTCGTATGTTACATAAACGTGGCCTATCTCGCTGACAGTTTCGGAGGACACAGAAACCTGTTACTAACAGGGTCTAATTCCTACGGTTTCCCTCTGCTTTTGGGTGTTTTTCCTGCGTCACCGGCGCGGTAACAGCCCCCCTAACCCTGTCTAGTTCGATTCCTAGGGCTTGTCACTTCAGGTCCCAGCAGTCACTCACAACTTGATTCAGTTCAACATGGCGGAAGCGCAGTCGGGCATAAATGCTGCTCAGTAAAAACAGGCCAGGCGACAGTGTGAACTCCAGCGGTCTGCGTTGTCTGTGTGCTAATTTGCGCCGCAGCCGAGCGCAGTTCGGAAAACACAACCGCCGCTGAATGGAAAGGCATAAAACCCCTTTAAATTCTGATAAGTGACTCCGGCTCCAGTAGTCATCCCGATCCGTAGTTTGGTGAAAGCCAAAACGAGAAAAGGCGGAGCAACTAACCCCACCTGACTATAGCGCCTCCTGTCGTACGGAGTTGTCATAAAATTAATGGCGAATGACGTAAAAACTGGAGCATGTGAATTTACACAATAAAATGCGATGTCTGTGTATTCTTCATATCCAGTGATGAGTACACAATGCTGTTGTTCCCTGTGACTTTTACAACCTTACCCGATATTGATCTGCAGTCTCAATTAATTTCCTACAGAGAAAAAGTTCCAGGAAAATGTTGAAATCGTAATGAGGATGTCCTGAATGAGTTTGAATGAATTTAAGGTTATGTAGTGTTTTCCCCCCTGCCCAGATCAAAGGGATGTAAGGCAGATAGAACACACATCAAGGGAGACAGATGGGCACACACATGGTCAGAGGACTTGTACAGTTGAAATGCACTTATTTATCCACTGTTTTTAGTCACTATCTCGTCATCTCACACATTTGGATAGAAATTCAGAGAACATACCGAACAGAAAAACACATTGCGAGAGTGCACAGCATTCCACAACTGCTTTTTCTTGGGGAATGCACATGGTCAGGTTTTTTGTCTAAATTAATTGTCTACATTCATATTATTATTGCATTCTGTTTATTCATTTATACCAGGAGCTACATTATATGATATACCTTATATTTTTGAGACAGATAAGTATTCTGAGTAACACAGAGGAAGCTTCTAACCCACAGCCTACAAGTAGCTGGATTTAGTGGGAACCAAGGTATATGTAATCCTATTTTGAAACATTTTGAACTTGAACTTCTACATTAAAATACAGTGAAGTTGAATTGAGACTAAAACAAACAAGACCTGTGGATTTCATCCACCGAAAGCACATAAGAATAAAATATGTCAATGACCAGTATGAACAAGCATGATTTTCAGTGTTTAAATTGTTTTTAAACAGATTTTAAAATAAATCATATATGGAGGCCACAGGCCTGCTTCAGCTTCTGTCAATTCCATGCTCAATGTTTTCTCTCCTTTGTATATTATATATTACCCTGAAATATTTCATAGCCAAAAATATGCTGCATGATAATTTGAACATTCATTTCCTAATGCATGTACATTACTAGCTGCAATAACAATGTTTCTGGTTTTCTTCACGCAACTGGTCTATATGTAAGAATATGAAGTGCCAGAAACATTTTTTAAAAGAAGACGAACTTTGATCAGTGATGGGAAGCTTTGAACTTCTGTGCTGAAGAACCACCAAGAGGACACTGCAGATTGAATCCAGAAGGATTAAGGAATGGAAAAAAAATAAGAATGGGAATGTAGGGCAATGTTGATCTGTGTTAAAGGACTTCAAACTGTGATTTCAGACTTCAAAATGTGATTGGGAACTTTGAAAAGTGGAGGGCAGGGTTGCTTGTATACAGCCTGCTTGAACTTATTGGAAGAAGAGGACATGTGACGCGTGAATGTTAAAAGAACACACCCGTGTGGGCAGTCGACTTTGACTTTGTTGAGATAAGAAATGCAAGAGATGTCTGACTTTTTGTCTGCTTATCGCATGTCTGGCAAATGGGTTGTGTGACAGGCTTGAAACTTGGCAGGTGACTTACTCAGGGCACCAATGTGTGCAGTTCCGACTTTGACATTGGATAAGAAATGCAAGGGAATGGGGTGGTTTTTTACGAATATATCCATCATAGTCATATCATCCGTCTGATACAATACGCTATCATACTGTTTAGAATATACACTGTATACATGGAACAAGAACGAGCATGACTTATTCTGTATACTCACAGACACAATTACTTTGCATTATATTATGTAATAAAAATATTCCCTAAATATCATTACATATATATTTTAGCATTTGTTATTTTTAGTTATGTTAATTCTCTGAATAACTGCTCAACCAATGTGGTTAAATTAGACTGTCATGTCTAACCAGGGCACCAAATGAGAGAATATGAGTAAATATGAATAAATGAGTGATAACTCACACACTTTATCTAACCTAGACTGACACACATGTTTTGTCCAGCAGTTAGCCCATTCTTCATGATCTAAAAGGGGCATTTCTGTGACCCCTGCTCCTCAAGGCTCCTATCTGGGTTTTCTTTCCCACCGCATCTATGGTAATCATTCCCGACAGCAAAGATGGCGGCTGAGCGGCGCTGAGTCTACTCCGTAAAGAAATACCAGCTTAAGTGGATGCGCTGAGTTTTCTGCGGAACAGGGAAACCAAGTCCACGCAGAGAAATTATTGCTATGAAAGAAATGTTGTGAGATTACGAAGACAATATCTTCGCGAGGAGTCACTACAGCCCGGTCGTTTTCCTGTTGTAGTGCTGAGTGTGCACCGCCGTAGCTAACTGCTCTCTATCGTCATTGTAAAATGGCTCCGGTGCAGATTGGGTCAGATGGGCAGCTCGTCCCACTCGGAGGTCCGGTGGTCTCTGGACCACAGCCTCCACCACCTGGGGCCCCGGCCACGCACGGTATCCGACTGAGCCTGCTGATTGAGTTTCTTCTCCAGAGGACCTACCATGAAATTACCCTGCTGGCTGAACTGTAAGTAACATTTTAGCATTGTAGGCCTCAAAGCTAACTTGGTGACCTGGCGGGCTAATCGGCTAACGTCACTGAACCAGGAGGATGGTGCTCATCCCGACACCAAAACAAACGTTAACGGAATGATCTATAATATACATGTGTGAGTGATCGAGAAGATTGTGAATACCCTTTATCCGCTTAGTTATTTCAAAGCAGATGGCACAGAAAAGTAGTGTGATGTGAAGGGGCGTACCGGTATAAGTCACACCACAGGTCCTAAAGGTAGTTATTACATTTTTTAGATTGTGTGATGATAAATATGTGTGACACGAAACTGATTATGGATCATTTTAATCGGTGTACTTTAACAGAGGCAGACCCAGCATGGATGCACTGATTTTGGTTGGCAAAATGTTAACTAATTTAGCTACTTTTAGAAGAGATTATTAGCAGTAAAAATTGTACTTGTTGTTTTTTCCAGACTTCCAAGAAAAACGGACATGGAGAGGTGGGTGTCTTTACATTGAAATTATTTATCAACGTATCAATTTCAATCATTAATTCTGTTGAGGTGTTAAAACACCTCAGTTAAACAAGTACCACATATAACCTTGCATTTTCTCTTTTCAGAAAAATCGAAATTGTCCAATTTGCCAGTAGAACCAGGCAGTTATTTGTGCGTCTTCTAGCCCTGGTAAAGTGGGCAAGCAATGCAGGGAAAGTTGAGAAGTGTGCGGTATGTATTTTAATTTATTTAACTTCAAACTAGCTCAACTCATGGTATATGTTGTGTTTGAAAGAGAGACCTGGCTAATTGGCATTGTTAGATGGGTGTCAGGTGTCTTTGAATGTTCTCAAGCAACCTATTAATAGTATGTTCAGGGGTTTAGATATAGGCATGCAACTGGAATTGCTTAAGTTAAGTTGAAGACATTTCACATCTTATCCAAGAGGCCACTTAAAATCTTCATCTTAACTAGAGTAAGTCCAGTTGCCTGTATCTAAACTTTTGAAGTGTCACGTATTCATAAACCTGTATTAAAAAAAGTAGTACACAGAGACACTGGAGCATACAGTTTGACTATTTAAAATCCAATGAAACATTAATTGAAAGTAACATTTGAATGTCTGATGTTAAGGATGTGTTTCCAGAAAGTAATTATTCATCTAAACTTTCTTTTACTTTTAGTCTTTTAGTATTAAGGTGAATTGTTGGCTAACTATAGATCGTCTTAAAAAGGAAAACGTGTGATTTTTTTTTTGTGTGCCATAAATCCCCTTACTTACTCTTTCTTTCATCTTTTATCATCTGTTGTCATTGTGGTAACAGATGATCTCCAGCTTCCTGGATCAGCAGACCATCTTGTTTGTGGATACAGCTGATAGGCTGGCATCACTGGCCAGAGATGCGCTGGTTCATGCCCGTTTGCCCAGCTTTGCCATCCCCTTTGCCATCGATGTGCTCACCACCGGGTCATACCCACGTCTGCCCACCTGCATACGAGTGAGTTTGAAGTTCTTTTTGTACCTGCTAAGCTGTTTTGTGTATGATATAATTTAGGGAGATCAATCTTGAGACTGTATTCACCTTTCTCTTGTATTTGTTTGCATTGTCTATGTCCATTTTATTAGGATAAGATCATTCCTCCAGATCCCATTACTAAGGCAGAAAAGCAGACCACCCTGAACCAGCTTAATCAGATTCTTCGACATCGCCTGGTCACCACAGACTTACCACCCCAGTTAGCAAACCTCACAGTTGGTAAGCAGCTAGTGGGGACTGATGATGGTGTTTGTATATTGTTTTTTATTTGTGTAATGCAAGTTTCTTGTATAGGAGTATCTTATGCCTATATTTGCTTGTGTGTATATTGTGTAGCTAATGGACGTGTGAAGTTTCGTGTGGAAGGAGAGTTTGAGGCCACTTTGACTGTGATGGGAGATGACCCTGATATTCCCTGGAGGCTGCTGAAGCTAGAGATTCTAGTGGAAGACAAAGAAACAGGAGGTAAGACAGTCCCTCATCCTGTCTCCTGCACAACTTAGTGGGTGTCATTGACTAGCACATTGACAGAATTCTTAATCGCTGATGATTTTCTCTTTCACTCTGTGCTACAACCCCCCCCCCCCCAATACTGACAGATGGCCGAGCTTTGGTCCACAGTTTACAGGTGAACTTCATCCATGAGCTGGTTCAGGCACGTCTCTGTGCGGATGAAAAACCCCTACAGGACATGTACAACTGCTTGCGTATCCTTTGTGTTTGATAGATCTATGGGCATTTTGTAAATGTCTTGCCTGAACCCCTTGGCTTTTGTCCCAGTCTGCTGTGAATTACTGCAGGAGGGTTGTGGTGTGTGTACGAGCATACAGAGTATTGACTGGTAAAGCAAACGAGTGCAGCATTCCAATAAGAAACACAGCTGCAGTATTGCATCTTTTTAAAATCCCATTATTTTTTATTAAAAAAAACCTGTCTTGTATTGGGACTGTTTCTGCTATGATGTGTCACCTTGCCAGGCCATTGGAGATGTGATTAATTCCCTGTGGAGATGTGTCTCAACACCCAATAAGACTGTACCTTTTTAAAAACATGTCCCACTTTAGCAAGATTGTTGCTAAATTAAATTTTAAACGTATAAATGCCGCAATCAGTCAACATTGAAACATTATTTACACTGTTGATACTCACACATTTAAGAAGACTGTATGTGATGAAATGAAAATGTCAAGAAACAAACAACAGATTGTCAGCATTCATGCTAACATCAAAGACCCTAATCAAGCATGCAAACTGAGCACAACCCCAATAATCACAGTGCTAATCAGTGCTCTGCTCTGGCTTTCCCCCAAAAATGCGAGCACTGCAGTTTTATGTGTCAATGAGTAGTCTGTGTGGGGCACAAGAAGCCCTTTTACCATGAAAGTGTATGTGTCTTGAAGATATGTGTGTGTGGATGTGTTTTGAATGTTAATGGGAAGCTGTGTGATGCTTAATCTCTGCTCACCTGGACTCTTTTCTTTAACCACATTGTTTCCAGACTCTTTCTGTTTGTCACTGCAGCTAGAGGTGCTCCACTCTCAGACTCTGATGCTGATCAGAGAGAGATGGGGAGACCTTGTGCAGGAGGAGAGATATGTGCCCGCAAAATACCTCACACTGGCTGTCTGGAAGTAAGACCTATTTGAATCAAAATAATGTAACACATTGATTTTTATTGCCATGACCAAAGAGTGATTCTACACTATGTTTTCAAAAATATGCTATATTAATGGTAACTCACACTGGCTTCCTTTCTTTTTGTGTCTTCAGCCAACAGGTTTTGGGTAGGAAAACTGGTACAGCGTCAGTCCATAAAGTCACTATAAAGATTGACGAGTCAGACGGATCAAAGCCATTACAAATCTCTCATGAACCTCCTCTTCCTGCTTGTGACTCCAAACTAATGGAGCGAGCTATGAAGGTGAAGTGGATGTATTTAATGTAATACATCCAGTTTTGGCTTTTTGTATGAACATTATGCGTAAAGTTTTACTTTTTTTTTTTTTCTTTCTTTTTTTTTTTTTTTTTTTACTCCTCTTCCAGATCGATCATCTATCAGTAGAGAAACTTTTGATTGACAGTGTACATGCGCGGTCCCATCAGAAACTACAGGAACTAAAGGCCATTCTAAAGACCAGCAATCCTGGTGACAATTGTGCGTATTTTCTTTTTCATCATTACAATCATTTAACATTTATTCATGTCATGCAGTAAAAGTGCTTTCTGGTGTAGGAAGACCACGGGGAGAGAAACATAAAAATAATTTTACATGAAATACTGATTTGATTTTGTTTAATTTAGACAGTTAAGGTGTCATACAAAAATACAGCAATTAATTGTGTCCAAAATTAAATATAAGTCTGACCTGATGTACTCTAACCATTTAGTGAAACAAAATACTTAAGTGTGTTTGTTTATTTCAGCATTCATTGAGACGGCTCTTCCCACACTCGTAATCCCAATACTTGAGCCATGTGGTCGGTCAGAGTGCTTACACGTTTTTGTAGACCTGCACTCTGGCATGTTCCAGCCCATGTTGTATGGATTAGGTAAGCACAAGCAAGCATTAAATCACAACAATTGTTTAATTTCAATGTCCACTATGTTGCATGTAAATCTTATAAAGGGGAGTTTATTTTCTCTAACAAGAAAGTAATGAAACCTGGCTTTTAAATTGTTATTTAATTCTGCTTTTGCCATTTTATGTGTGCTTGGCTTTGTGAATGTAAAACCCTGTTGTGCTCTCTTTAAAGACCAGCCAATGCTGGATGACATTGAAAAGACCATCAACGACGATATGAAGCGGATTATATCTTGGCTTAAACAGCTGAAGTAAGTCTACCTCCACATGAACATATTATGAACATAGAGTATTATATATTCACCGCCAAATGTCAGGTTTGATTGATGGCAGCAATGGAGAACAACTAGTTAAACGCTGATTACAGCTTGTCAGAACTGACTAGTCAGTAGAATAAGCAACACCTAGCGAAGCCGTTGGTAAACTAATCCTATGAGGTATAAGGAGGATAAGCTATAAATCCGTTTTGCACTTTTATTAGAAGACTGACTCTTTTTTTCTTTATCTGTGGTCAGGTTCTGGTTGGGGGAGCAGCGCTGTCGACAGTCAGTGAAGCACCTTCCCACTGTTTGCACTGATGTCCTCCACCTATCCAACATAGCCTCTCACCCTGCTGGCAATTTGTCCAAGCACAAACTCTTCATTAAGCTCACACGTCTTCCACAGTACTACATTGTGAGTTGTTTCAACCAGTGCATTCTAAAGAGCCACATGAAAATTAATTTGATGAAATTCCACTGAAAACATTATAATATCCAGTGCACTCTTTTTGCATTATTGTGTAACCTTTCTTCTTTCCTACTTCTCATGTCTACTTCTTAGGTGGTAGAAATGCTTGAGGTGCCTAGTAGTCCCACAGCCTTGCAGTACAAGTACTCCTTCCTGTCTGTATCTCATTTGGAAGGAGAGGATGGACCCATGTGCGCCCAACTACTGCAGCATTTCAAGCCTAACCTAGAACATCTTGTTCAGGATGCTACAGGGAAAGGGGCTCGACCTGGAACCAAAAGAAAGGTAGATGCGCATATTTTACTTTATCAAACATAAATCATTTTTTTGTCTGCTATTGTGTAGAGCTTAGCACTAGACTGTTTGACCATCTAGGAAAGGTGGATAAAAAAAGTAAGTGATGATTTTCTGCCTTTCCACAAGGTTCAGCTGACAAGATATATTGACAGTGATCCCATTCCAAATATAATATTTCTGCCTAATATAAAAAAACCCAGGTCTGGTGTAGCTCATACATATTAAATTAAAGATAAATTCACATTTTGTTAGTGCAGGTCTTCCTTTTGTGTGGCAAAGCTTTGCAAGAAAGAAATGTGTAAAACCATAATGTGTGTTTTCTTTCCCCTGCTGCTCTGTAGGTATCTGGAGATCAAGGGGAACCAGAGCCAAAAAAGCCTAAGCGCTCTGGGGAAATGTGTGCCTTCAACAAGGAGCTGGCTCATCTGGTAGCCATGTGTGACACCAACATGCCTTTCATTGGCCTCAGAACAGAGGTAAGTGACAATACTCAGACCTGTCAGGCAGGACAATTAGTCAGGTGCTTTCTGGCTAATTCTGCATCTTTGTCTCTTCTTTTTGAGTAGCTGTCCAACATGGAGATTCCAAACGAGGGTGTTCAAGTGGAGGGAGATGGGAGCAGTCATGCAATACGTCTGCTGAAGTAATTCAATCTCACATACATTAATGCACTACATCCATGCACAGCCAAATGTAGTTGTCTTTTAAATGTGATGCACCTGCTTTTTTAATTCCACAGGATTCATTCTTGTAAGGGAGTAGGAGAGGAGACGAGACAAGCTTTAGATCGCTCCCTACTGGACTGCACCTTCCGATTGCAGGGTCGTAACAACCGAACCTGGGTGGCAGAATTGATGCTAGCCAACTGTCCTCTCAACAGCACACACAGCAAGGAGCAAGGTAATGCACCACGCAAACTGTTATTAATTAAAACTGTTTGCATCAACATCAAGTTTCAAAAAACTCAAGTCACATTGTAATCCATATATCTATTATTGGTAAAGTACCAATATATTTAAATCTGCTGAAAATTCTGCTTAAATTATTTACTTCCTCCTGTAAATGTCCCCTCTTAGCATCCACGCGGCATGTGTATCTGACCTATGAAAACCCTCTGTCGGAGCCGGTGGGTGGACGGAAGGTGGTTGAGATGTTCCTCAATGACTGGAACGCCATAAGTCAGCTCTACCAGTGTGTCCTCAACTTCGCTCGTGCCCTGCCAGGTATAAACACAGCTGTGGACTGAAAAACAGATATTGCACTACACTTCTAAATTAATGACTTTGATGTTGTTGTGATCAGTCAGTCCTTCTAAAGCAAATAAATTAACTAGTAACTGCTGTTTTGCTACAGGAAAAGTAAAAGCAAGCATAGTTTTATTGATCAGGTTTAATGTTTTGTGCTGAAAACATGGAAGTCATTTGAAGTTTAGATTGAAGCATTAATTTTATTTAGTGAATCCCCCATGACCAGTACTAAATCAGTTACTGCCAAAATGTACACAACCACCTAACACAGCTGCATATTGTGATTGCTTTCTTCCAGAGATGCCGTCTTACCTGAGCCTGTTTTCAGAGGTGCGGCTATATAATTACCGTAAGCTGGTGCTGTGCTATGGCACCACCAAGGGCAGCTCGGTCACCATCCAGTGGAACTCCAGCAGCCAACGTTTCCATCTCAGTCTGGGCACTGTGGGGCCAAACTCTGGCTGCTCCAACTGCCACAATATCATCCTCCACCAGCTACAGGAGATGTTCAACAAGTGCCCTAGTGTGTTGCAGCTGCTGCAGGTACATATAAGCTAAAATGTTGTCACAACATGCATATGTACTTGTCAGATTTAAGCGAAGTTATGAATAAAAAAAAAAATATATATATATATGTATGTGTGTGTGTGTATATAATTATATGTAATTTTCCGTTTTATTCACATTTCTCTTACAAAACTATTTATTATTGTCCCCAGGTGCTTTTTGACACACAGGCTCCTCTGAATGCAATCAATAAGCTACCAACAGTGCCCATGCTGGGCCTGACCCAGCGCACCAACACTGCCTACCAGTGCTTCTCCATTTTACCCCAATCACCCACACACATCCGCCTGGCATTCCGAAACATGTACTGCATTGACATCTACTGCCGCAGCCGTGGAGTGGTGGCCATCAGAGATGGAGCCTACAGTCTTTTTGACAACACTAAGATTGTTGAGGGCTTCTACCCTGCTCCAGGACTCAAGGTATGCCAAGCTCTGAAAGACAGTTGTGGTGTTAAGTAACAGACTTCGATACTTCATTTTCTGTGCAGATTTAATCCGTTTGTAGTGTTGATTTTAATTTAAAGGAGCTAGGTGGCATATTTTGTTGTTTTTGTACTGCCAGGCTAGCTGTATCCCCAGCCACATTTCCACTTTTCATGCTAAAACAGGCTAGCTGCATCTTTTCCTGCCATCACGGTGTTTTGGACCTGAAGCATTTCTTTGTAATCAGCACAATAAAGAAATGCATTTGAATTGCAAAACTAAATGTATTTAAGTGCCAACTGAAATGTCTTTGGTCCGCTTATATATCAACCATTATCTCTCCATTTGTTTCCTCCTGTAGACATTCCTGAACATGTTTGTCGACAGCAATCAGGATGCTCGCAGACGCTCTGTCAACGAAGACGACAACCCGCCCTCGCCAGTGGGTGTAGACGTGATAGACAGTCTGATTAACCCGCTGCAGCCTCAACCTCCGCCACAGACAATGAGAGGAGGGGCGGGAGGCGTATATCCTCTCACCTCCCCACCAAATTACCATGCTAATGTAACTCCTTCACCATCCATGATGCCCACCCAGTCACCAGGTAATGGTGCTTGATATTTGTGTGTGTGAGTGAAAGAGTGATTGTATGATTTCCTGTATTGTTTGTCAAGCTGCCATTCAGCATTATGACCATTGTTTTGGAAATTTCGCATTACTGTCACCAACATTTCTGCTGACTTGTGTGTTTGTTCCATGAGCATATTGTGTGTATGTCAGAGAGAATGAGGAACAGCAAACATGTGCTCATTGTGTCCATTTTAATTTTGTTAAAACATGATATCAGTTCTCCATGCAACATGCAATACTGAACAGTGCAACGCCAAGAGGGAATGAAACATGCATTTAGTCCTGCTCCTCCATTCTTCGCCATCTCAGCCTGTCAGCAAGAGACTATGGCCCTTCCGCCCAGCTTTAGTGTATGTGTGTGTTTGTGTGTTCGTGTGCACGCATGTTTGCGTGTGTGTAAGGAGAACTTGTCAACTTCTGACGAGCCCCTCTGGTGTGTGTATGTATGTGTATGCAGGGAACATCCATGCCTCTGGCTCCCCTAGTGGGGCTCTGAGGGCACCTTCACCTTTTGGGCCCACCCCCTCTCCATCTTCTCTGGGCATAACCATGGGCCCGTCCAGCTTTGCCAGTCCCCACGGTAAGCAGAAAGGTGGCCCTGAATGTTCACTTGGTGGTAATTGTGGTCTGCTGGGCAAGGGCTGGAACGGGCTGAACTTCACATCTTTATTAGTAGCTTGCCTATGACAAATAGCCTGTAAGGTTGGGCACAAAGTGGTGTTTTCATCTGACTGATTATTGTTGAATAGTTCCATGTGGCTGATGGCTGTGTTTGCTTTCACCTAGGTGCTCTGGACCCCAGCTCTCCATATGCCATGGTGTCTCCCAGTCATAGAGGCCAGTGGCCAGGCTCACCCCACCAGGTCTCGGGGCCTTCTCCTGGGGCAAGAATCCATGGCATGTCTCCTGGTAATCCATCACTGCACTCACCTATCCCTGATCCTCATTCTCCACGTGCTGGGACCAGTAAGTTTTGTA
Organism: Solea solea; assembly: GCF_958295425.1. Lineage (NCBI taxonomy): Eukaryota > Metazoa > Chordata > Actinopteri > Pleuronectiformes > Soleidae > Solea > Solea solea. Next base: position 20,376,261 of record NC_081135.1, on the reverse strand, counting down.
GTCTTGCTTCATGTTATTTAAGAAACAATTCAACATGTTGTGTTCATGGAGTTAAGTATAAAATGTCTTTCTTATAAGTATCTTTGTCTTTCTTTTTTTTTAGGTTCACAAGTCATGCCTACTAGTATGCCTCCACCCCGCAAGCTACCTCAGCGCCCCTGGGCTGCCTCCATTCCAACTATTCTCACCCACAATGCCTTGCATGTCCTTCTACTACCCTCGCCCACCCCCTGCCTGGTGCCTGGTCTGGCAGGAAGCTACCTCTGCTCGCCACTGGAGCGCTTTCTGGGTTCAGTGATCATGAGACGGCACCTGCAGAGAATTATCCAGCAGGAAGCCAACGTGAGTGTTGCTCAAATCATTCTGCTTGGGACATGATTATCCTCCTTTTTGATGTTCCTTTCAGTTCTGTTCTCCATTAACTTCCATCTCACCTTTCCTATTCTATCAAAATTATTCCAGTTGTCCATTGTGAACTCCAATGAACCTGGGGTCATCATGTTCAAGACAGATGTCCTCAAGTGCCGCGTTGCTCTCAACCCAAAGAACTACCAGACACTGCAGCTCAAAGTCACTCCAGAAAATACCGGTCCCTGGTCCCAGGAGGAGCTTCAGGTGCTGGAGAAGTTCTTTGAGACACGGGTATGTAAAGAAAGCTCTCATCAAATCAATAATTATTGAAACACCTCTTATAATAATATGGAATAACCTCTTCTTTGCCAGTCATTTTACGATTTACCTTGTATTGTTATAGTGTTTGTAATCTGCTGGTCTTTTTATTGTGATTCCACCCACATCTTTCCTGTTTTGTCACACTAATTTATTTCATTCTCATTCTGTTGTCAACTTTTTAGGTTGCTGGTCCTCCCTTTAAATACAACACTCTGAATGCCTTCACAAAGCTGCTGGGTGCACCCACTAACATCCTAAGGGACTGTGTGCGCATCATGAAGCTTGAACTGGTGGGTAACGTCTTAATCTATGAATGTTAGTTACATGTTTTCACATATTTTAGTAAGATTGGTTGTGAAAGTTGTTTTTGTTTTTTTTTTTACTTTTTTTCATGACGCCCTGTGTGCAGATGTTCCCACATTACTCGTGTTTAGTTGAGGCAGTTGAAACATCCTACTAAGACACATTTCTTTACCTCATGTAAACTCTTGACTGTTTTTCTTTATTTTAAGTGTGCCATATTCATTGCCTTATGTCTCTGCTCAGTTCCCTGACCAGGGTGCACAGCTCAAGTGGAACGTCCAGTTCTGTCTCACCATCCCTCCCAGTGCTCCTCCCATCGCCCCACCAGGGACCATCGCTGTGGTCCTCAAGTCGAAGATGCTCTTCTTTGTAAGTCTCAGCAGTGTCTTAATTTGCGTTTTCAAAAACCAGGACAAATATTTAACCTGACACAGAAAACCAACCCCACTCTGTGTATGTGGTCTATTTTGTCACACAGTTGCAGCTGACCCAGCGTATCCCAGTGCCCCAGGAGCCAGTGAGCATTATTGTACCTATTGTGTACGACATGGCTACAGGCCTCACGCAGCAGGCTGACATCCCCAGACAGCACAGCTCCTCTGGGGCTGCAGCACTAATGGTTTCTAATATCCTCAAGAGGTTCAATGAGTTGCACCCAGCAAGACAGGGTGAGGCACTGCACTCCTGGATAATGGATGATTCATATTTGACTCTACTAATACATGGATCAATTTCTGTCATTTTATATACACTTTAGACTAAATGTCTTTAATAACGCAGAGTTTATTTTTTCTTTCAGGTGAGTGTACGATATTTGCGTCAGTTCATGAACTGATGGCCAACCTCACGTTACCCCCCGGCACTCGTCAGTAACAGCAGCTTCGGAAGCTGTAGTGGAACTAAACTGGAGTCCCTTTATGGCCAAGCACGGGTCCACGTCTGAGCTACGGAGAAACAGGAGAGCAACAGTCATCCACAGACTAAAACCCCAGCATGTGACCTCTGTTTCTGCCTCTGGACTATTGCCCTGTTTAATTTCACTGTTTTGAAAGGGAGTAAGCTAAGAACAGCCATGGACCACTCACTCTTTATTCTTTATAGATGCTTAGAAACAAGGTTTGCTGTAAGGTAGATCTTGGACAAGTGGCCCATTTGTTGCAAAGGGATAAAATGTTATATTTTCCTCCAGGTGCACTTGTAAACAAGATTATCTATTGAAATTATTGTTGTTTACAAAAATATGTACATTGTTGTAAATTTGAGTGTTGAGAAGAATCGAATGAGTTACAATTTTGCTAGTCTGTCTTGTTTCTTTTTTTTACAATGCTATACTGATATAACTGTAGTATCAGGAGATGTATTCCTCAGCACACTATTTAAATGCTTCCCTGCCTTTACACTGTCAAAAGACCTCTGGATTTTTATTTCAAGCTATTTTCTTTCGATACTGTAAAACTGTGACAGACTTTATACGCCAGTTGTATTTTATTAAGATGCATTTTGAGTCTTGATTGAAAGATTTGAAAAATCCTGTCTGACTTTGATATTTAAAAATAAAACAAGCCCACGGTTGGTTTGTGCTTTGAGGATCTTCCACTGCCAAAATAATCACATTATTCACATTCACTCTTTATGTAGAATAGTTTCACCCCACCGCTGTGCTACAGATATTTATTATTGTGCAAGTGACATTTCATCATGTCATACTCTGACCCCCTTATGCTTTAGGTTTGCAACTGACATTATTTTCATAATTAATTGATGGATTATTTTCCTTCTTATCTTGATATGTTGATGTTGAGGTGTCTTGGTTGTCCAATAAGCAAATACATAAAAATAGTTATATATTTTTAAATTGGCGATGTATCAAAAACAATTTAAAATATTCAACAGAATAACTGATGAGTAATTAGCTGAATATATTTATTAGAGCAAAAATACACTGAAATATAAATTAGTTTGAAATGGAAATGAAGGTAAAAGTTCATGAACATGGCCAAGTACTGGAGTTAGTATACTTATTTACTGTTTAATGATTCTGGATGTTCAGGTTATTTGAAATGTGGTTGTGTAGGTAATAAATCATTGCCAACAACCAGCCTGAGACATGATTGCAAACCTGGTGAAAACATGGCAGATTTTAGCCTCTTAACAAAACAGCTCACATATTGACATCTGCACCAGCTTTAGCTAGACAGTATCATAAGAACATTTTCACTGCTTATTTCTCCATCAGACACTTTATATTCTGCAAAGGCACGTGCACATCGTGCTGCTTTGTGAGCTGCTCACTCTCCTAAACCAAAGTCCAAAGAGAAAACTAGTTTTGAGTGACTAAAATCGATTTTCCCCTCTGTGCCTACTCACAGCCATGTTTCACTGAGCTGGTGTCAGACAGTGTATAAGTACTTAATAGACCCACACTTCGAAACACGCGAACCATCCCTTTAAACCTGTGATTCAAGGTGCATCCCAACAAGTGGTGCTGTTCACCGCATCCCTAAAAGATGACATCATCGAGAAAGCCTGATCCTCGGTGTGTGTGTGTGTGTGAGTGAGAGAGAGAGAGAGAGAGTGTCAGTGGTGATCACTATGTAACTGGGCGTGGATACAGTGGTGTGTTTTCATTTCCACTGGCTTCAATAGCTACGTGGATGGATGCTCCCGGATTAGCGGATGTGTTCTACACCTTGCGGATGCGTGTGGGCATCATCATCGTCACCTGCAGGGAATCATCGAATCACGGATAAAGATCAACAACCGTGTCGTCATCTCTTCGTCCCATTTAAACACTGGACACTTGAACGCACCTCAGTGCAGTCACACACCTGCGATAAGATGCTTTCAAATGGATAAGTCGACTCTTTGTTACTCTGCTTCATATGGCTTTTATCAGTGGAGCAGGTTTGGGTGAGTGGGTGTGATCATCCAGACAGTCAGATATGGCAGTGAACGCATCAGAACCGCTCTGCCAGCCGTGCTTTTACAATGGGGCGTTCAAAGGTAAGTCCCAGCTTTGCATTCTAGATTTGTTTCACTATTTCTATGTCTGATGCTTAAAATAATTCCTCTCTGGGAAGAGTGTGCCCTGCAGAAACTAATTTCAACACAGTGAGCAGTGACCACTCCCCTTCAGTCCCCATCTGCCCCTCCTAATTTTAGACCTGCAAGATACATGACATAATGTTGGATGTATTTTGTGTGCATCAATGAAGGGAAAGTGAGGATCTAGCATACAAGTAAATACTGATGTGGATTCTGTCTGTGGTCAGTGGATCTACAGGTGAAGAGACCGCTGATGCCGGTGCAGCTGAGTCCTGAGCAGGTGGGCCTGGAGATGCTGTGTCTTTGTGGGCAACTGGACCTTCTCATCAGGGCACAGATGCAGCTGGTAGGTAGGGTAACCTGAGCCTTACATGCGACACAGTATCTTTGACTTCCATGTAACCGTCTACAAAAGGCATTTAGAAAATGTGACACAGTCCCTTGAAATAAACCTGATCATTCAAATATGCATCTCTATCAGCTGTATCAAAGCTAATATACAGGCATCTTGGAAGTAACCGGTGCACAATTCACACTCATTAAACACAGTCAGCCTACAACAAAACAAAAACAGCAATGTGCAGTAATCATAGACGCCTAAAATAATGACTACAAGAATGACTACAATTCATAATATTTACTTGAACTTGGACAAAGCATTGGCAACAAAAATACATTGTATTTAATTATATTTGTACATCTAGTGTCTCTAACCAAACATAACATCAAAATAATATGCCTATAAAATATAAAAGTAAAAGCCTTTCACATCAGCAGTAGTAGCAGGCATTTCTATTTCTCTCCCAAATGTTTCTGTAAACCTGGCCCGTAACTCGGACATTCACAACAGCACTTGAATGCAACATTTGGCCTCTGAAGGTCACTGACCAGGCCTTTCAAGTCCACTATGATCAATCAAGTATTTCACATCATTCTGTGTACAACACCCCTCCCTTTGCCTTATGATTCAGAGCTTATATGTTAAAGTTCCAGGAGCAGTTAGGTCAAGGCTGCAGCCCAGAGGAATCAGACACTTTCCAGGCTCAAGGTATGGATGGTGAAGAATCATTCTCAGAGTTTAGCTTGACTTTCATCTCTGCTGTATGTCTGACATTGTTCTGCTATATTCCTACAGGATCGGAGATTCTTGATCAGATGCTGCAGTGCCTTGAACATCTACCAAAACCTATGCCACAGCTGGAGGTATCACATCTCTATATCATAGCTCTGACTCAAACATGAATGAATGACCTCATATAGAAGTAAAATTTCCTTAAAATTGGGTTTGATTACAGCTACCCTAACTAAAAAAACTGAATAAAGTTCAATACTAACATACAAAATATGAAGGGTTTAGTTGTTGGGTGCTTTATTTACAGAGGAACCTCCTGGAAAGAAACCCAAACTAAACCTACTTAATATAATATATCAATTCAGTATTACTTATCCTTACTCTAAAATTGAGTTCTATATGAATTCGATATTTATATATATAGGATTTTAATTATAGAATGTATTGATTTAGTAATAAATACTTAATGACACACAATGACAGTAATGATACTATTGAAAATAAAGTGATTTTCTAAAATTGTCGTAAAAAGGATGGCTGGTTATAACAAAGCACCACAAATGAGGAGTTTTGGATAACTGTTACCTGCTGCACCATAAATCATTTATTTACTTGGTGATATTTTTATATTTTATTGGTGTTTCTTCAGGACTACCTGGACATGATAGGTCTGTCAGTGATGTTTCCTCGAGTAGAGGTATTTCTCATTCAAGGTAGCCCCGTGGACATGTTAGAGAGGCCGCCAATGGATGGTAAGAGAAGAAATAAATCCACTGCACAACACTTGTTTCTCTGGCTGTTGTGGTTTTAAGTATGTTGAAGATGCCGTTATTCGGCTTAAAGGCATTTTTTAAAAAGTGTTAAGTTTTGTCACATAAGGCTGAGGTGAAATTATTGGCTCAAGCCTCAGAACCTTTGGGGTTCAATGAAGAGGTAATTAAATAGCAACAGGACTAGAACTATCGCAGCGTTTTCCTGCTAGAACTTTAGCATGCAAGACACTGATCATCTTCATGATACGCTGCAGCAGTAAAAGTATTCTTGCAAGTTTGGACAGATGTCTACTTGCTACTTAATGATTAACTCTAAGAAATCTTTAGGTGGTATGCGGACCTTTCTTGTCTTTTTGGATTTCGCTGCTTCTATCCAGCACCGAGTGCGATTCAAATTTGGTTTTGTATGTTTTTTTTTGTACAATCTAATAAATAAAAACCATAGACCAAAGTAACAATTTACTGAATCATGTGACAATAGCACATGATGTTGGTTTTATAAATGATGTTCCCATTTTGAGAAAAATAGATATTAAAGCATTGCATATATTAGTGGACACAAGTGTGATTGACAGCTAATACTGCCTAATGCTGTGAATTCCGATATGATGTATGGTCAAAACACATCCCTGTTTTCCTAGAGAGTAGTCTTTTACACACTCATGCTTCTATTACAGAGTATTTCTTCCACATTGCCAAACTGAACCAACTCTTGGTGCTGAGTCAACAACTAGAGGAAGATGTCAGGCACCTTGGAAGTCATAAATACATTGCCCACCAGCTCTCTGTGATATATGTGAGGAGAATTAATTGCAATTTTTCTCTCTCTTTTTTTTAAATTTATTTATTTTTTTCCACTAATGACCGTTTTTCATGCCATGTATGTTTCCTTACCACCAAAAGCTGCTGTGTGATTTTTAATCATTTCTCTTTCTTTGCAGCAAGTCATCAGTTCTTTCAGGGGAATTCAGGTCTTCTCTGAAATAAAGAAAGATATTGAGGCCAACTTCAAACAGATGAAAGAGTCTCTGGTGAATGTTGAAGGCTCTCGGCATGAGCCTCAACTGGCTGCTCACTACATCAACTGGTGGGTGAAAATATAAAATATTCAGCTGGTGGAGATTAAAATAGTGAATGCAGCAGCTCCTGCTAACAATCCCTGTCCTATTCTCTTGGTAGGATTTTAGAAATAACTCAAAGCTTAACATCGGTGGTGTTGTCACTACCAGAGGAACTGACAGACGACCTTCACCAGGCTGTGTTCTTCGTGTCGCAGTTTCTGTCCTGACTCATGGTGGTGGCCACGTCTGACTCAACAAACCCTGATGCTCAGATGCTCCAGGTTTCTCCAGGAGTCTCCTGCTTCTAGATAACATGCTGTTGCGAAAAAAAAGGTGCTACATGAGAAGAATCAACTGATCGATGATGGAGTTTGAAAGGCTGCTTCATTTATAAATCAGATACTGTAGGTTTTATATTTCCTGTTGAGTGTGCCTGTCACACCCTCACTTGTTTGGACATTAATGCAAGACGGTTGAATCCCTCCTTGCACTAATCTTAATAATAACTACTGTTACCACTTTTTAACCTATGGTGAAATAATAAAATTGAATGCAATAGTGTGTTTGCCTGTTGTGGGACTGTCATTGTCCTCACCTCAGTCATTAACATCATCATCACATCATGCACACATTTGTTCTTGTCATGGCAGGTAAAACACAGATGTGGGGCTGCATCTTCACATTATGGATCAGTCAGTAGATAGTCTGGAGGATGTATTCAGATTACCTGTTTTATTCCACTGACAGATGATATACATATGATATTCCCCGATGATATTCGGTTTGCTAACAGAAAAAAGCTTTCCTTCTTTCTTTCTTTCTTTCTTTCTTTCTTTCTGATAATGTGAAAAGAAAGATACATTGTTTGGTTTGAGCCTGAGCCAGATTAATTGACGTCCACACAATATTTGTTTTGTCCTACCACCAGTCAAAACATGAAACTTATATTAAATAAACTATACAATACTAAATATTACACTTTGTCTGACGAGTCTCGTGTTCCATTCAAATTATGACGTGTACTGCTGTGCACAAAGTACTTCATTATACTAAAGGTGCATTAATAAGATATTGTAATGCCTCATGTAACCAGGTGGACTACGGGTATACTCTCGTAACTAATATTTTAAGGCAGAATATTTCCATTACAACCATGTAACTACACCTTAACGTGTCAGATTCCCTGTGGCGATTATAAGTAAATAGCGCCCTCTATTGGACACATCTTGTTACATAGCACATCAACATAACATACGTCATATCAATTCTAATCTGAAGTAACTATTGTTTCCTGGTTGATTAAAAATACACGGGTTCAGTGTCCGTGTCGGTGGTACGTTTTTCTCTACGGACACTACAACACGTTGTTATGTATCCGTGTTATATTTCCATGTTTGCTTCAAGTGGGAAGTGTTTTATTACAGATGTTCATACACAAACTGTACACAAAAACCACACCGACCGGACGGTGTTGTCACAGCCGGAGGAGGGCGGTACTTAATTATGACTGACGTTTCTAAAGACCCAATCACATGAGTCGACTCGGGAACACCGGCCAATCAGGAGGCGTTAGGCTGTTCAGTAACTTGACTGTGAGAGCGGCAGGGGAAATATGGAGGAGATTCATGGAGGCAGCTGAGTTATAATTGTTCTGAACAGGTTTACTGTTTCAACTCAGGCACCAGCAGTGAGCACGGAAGAAGAATGACGACGCGTTAAGAAGGTGGGTGTGAAAAGTTAAAGCAGTCTGTTTGCGCTTATCACTTTTGATTCCTGTCACACCTTAGGGATACTTCAGGAAGTGATCACTGATATTTCAGTATTATATCAATATAGATGTGGTCTGTTTAAGTGAAACAGCAGCAGCGTGGACTATGATCAAGCGTCCCCGAGCAACGAACAGCTCCTCCCAGTGGAGGGGGCAGGTAAAAGACCATGGTACCCCACTCTCTACTGTACATTGCATTTAATCCAATGCACAGTAATGCATTCACCATTATTAGCTGCTTATGTACACATGAGCTGTCATTATTTATTACATGATGCAACAATTAATCGATTATTCAACAGAATATTAAGTTGCAGCTGTTTGACATCAAAAACCATTTCATTGAAGTGAAAATATATCAAACATTGACTGTTTATTGCTTTTCAGTTGTGATGCTTTTGATCTTCAAAACTGAATATATTTGGATTTTAACAGATAAAACTGGGCGTTTGAAGCAGTAAATTTTTTGCTAAGGTATTGCTATCCACTTTAGACCGATTCCTGACCGATATCAATTTTATTAACAAAAAATTACATAAACTGTACATCAAATCAAAATTCATTACTTTTAGCCGGCCGGGTCATCTTTTTGCACTCGAACACAGACTTTTTTGCTGTCATATTTATTCTATTCACTTTTATTATCTATTTGACATACCTTCATTCATTAAAAAGCCTCTCATACACAACATAGACACACTCACACACTCTTATTAAAGCCCATCTTCATATTTTACCAATCTCAGCTGATGTAGGGCAATAGGCGGGGGAACACCCTGGACAGGTCGCCAGTCCATCACAGGGCCACCAAACAACCATTCACTCTCATACTCACACTACGGTCAATTTAGAGTGTCCAATTTGCTTAATACCCAAATCTGCTTGTCTTTGGAATGTGAGAGCAAACTCAAGAACCACAAACACAAAAACACACAGGGAGAACATGCAAACTCCATGCAGAAAGGCCCTTGTTCCGACCAGGGTCTTCTTGCTGCAAAGGCAAGAGTTAAGTTAGACATGAGATATTGAAAGATGTCCGAATTGTAATCATTTCTTCCTTGGGCTATAGTTATGCTGCACACATACAAATAAATACAAACAGACAGACAGACAAATGAAAACATAACCTCCTTGGTGGAGGTAATAATACATTGATATAGTAGCACAGAGAAGATGTAACATGTGATGGATATTGGAACAGATCCTTCCTGACATTTGTATTGGTGCTCTGGACAAGATATAAAATCAGTGGTATCAGTCATTTGATGTTTTATTTCCAGATGCAGAGACGCACACCTGAGCCCTGTGTGAAATCTGAGCAGTGACATGATACCAGAGCCCACAGCTGCAGCAGCAACCAGGTCCTCAGAGCGGAGGTGAGTGTCCTGAGGACAGTCACAGTGTGACCGTGTGTCTATGAATAGCGACTTTTTAATCATGTCATTTAATTGACTGTTTTCGCAGTAAGAACTCTCATGATGAGGCAAACTCCTCCCGTGCTGTCACTCATTCAGAGGATGAGTCGGGGAATGAGAATCGACAGAAGAATGTGGTAAGCATTTTTTTTCTCACGCTCACATGGTCGAGCCTATGACAGAGAGGATGCACAATCCTGTGATGCAGTTATGTTGATATTGTATACATCAGTAGATCATGATAGGCAGTTTTTCATAGGAGACTATTTGACATCTTACAGTAGATTAAGCAAAGATGTATAGGCCTTTTATTGGGGATGTTTAGATGCTTCTTAGGTCTGGAATGATCATTGTATTTGGCCACCATGCTGTCCCACACTATGTGAATGTGAGTCATTTCTGTGTTTCTTAATGTAAATACTCAGAGACGAAGGAAAAGAGCTCCCGAAGGCTCAGAGAATGTCAAAGGGAAAAATGCCAAAGCCGGCTGCAGCAGTGATAGGAGAGCGGGAGGCCGCCACAGTAAATGGAGGCACGTGGAGGCCGTCACCCTGTTTGAGGTGGTCACTATGGGCAGGAATGCCATGCAGGTGAGATAGCGAACCTCTGTGATCAACACCTCTTTGGATGACTTATCTACATCTCTATTTTTGTCCTGTAATTTGAAAATCAAAATTGTTGATAGTAGTCTCTTCAGACCTTTTGGTCAAGAGTGGCTTGGGCCTGAAATGTCACTTGGTCTGGTCATTTAATATTTTTGGGAGCATCAACTAGTGAGCACACTCTGCTTTTTTATCATTTTGCCACTCGACCACACTGTGTTTTCTTTACATCACTAATAATTTAGAAAACACATTTGAATCTACAAAATACAGTATGTCAATAATAAAACAATAATGTATGTTTTATTTACTGGGGCAGAGTTAAACAACGATATATAATTCAGAGCAATAGAGTTCAGATATGTTTTGTCAAAAATGCTTCGCAGCGATTGCATCTTCCTGACTAGATTATGTGGATTCATAATAATCCTGCCTCAATCGAGGGGTTTGTAGGCTGATGTTTAACAAGGTTAAGAGTCAGGAAGCGCTTTGATTCACTTTTGAGGCCTTGAGTTTATTTCTGTCTCTCAGATCAGCTGACAAGTGTTTACTTGATGTTCAACTTGAAACAAGGGAACAAGGACATTTGCTGTCTTTGTGCCATGTTGTACTGTCGGTTTTGTTCTTGATGCTGATTTTATTTGCTAATTTATAAATATAACTTTGTTATTACTATCATAATTGTTTGATGCTTTTAATGTAAAGGAGCTCTATTTCATTAAGTGTTACCTATTTATTACTCATCCTGATAGTGTATGGCGTGATCTTTTGGTTAATAGGTAATAGATACCTTAATATTCTGTCTGTTTTGACTCTTCCTGTCAATTAAAGATTTAAAATGACCCCAAACACCTGAAGATGCCAGCTAAGACAAATTGACATGAGCTATATTTTCAGAATTTTTTCATAAACTCACTCTGACTCTTTGTGGGATGCTTGTGCAGGCGGTCATAGATGACTGGATTAAGGCATATGTGTCAGACAGAGACTCCTCTCTCCTTGACCTCATCAGCTTTTTCATTCAGTGCTGTGGGTGCAAAGGCAAGCATGTCTTCGAACACCCTCACGCCACACATACACATGGAGAGTACACACAGCATCGTGTCTAATGAACGTTCCCCGTCTCTGTTTCCCAGGCGTGGTCACAGCAGAGATGTGTCAGAGCAAAGAGGACAGTGATGTGATGAGTAAGATGGTCGAGGAGCTGGATGAGGTAAGACATTGTCACCTCTTTCCCTCTCACTCTTGCATCATATCGGACACTTTGAACTGAAACTGTGTTCCTTCAGGTTGCAAGTCTGCAGTATAAAAAGTTTCTGGTTTTTCCGTGGATCCTCACAGTCACATGGCCCATGGACACGGTCAGCAATATGCACCAACTTTCCACACACCACTCACAGTTCAACATCTGTCATCTTTTTTCTTGTCTTTAACAGAGGTAGACTAATTGGATTAATTGGTATGGTATTATCAATTACTATTTCATTAATCAACCAAATGTAGTTACCAGAAACGTGACAAATTATGTTTATTTCATGTTTGTTCATGCTTTCTTTCACTCCATTTTGACTTGGGTTTTACATAATTTGAGTAAAGTAAAGATGCTTCCATACCGATGCTTTTCTATGTCTTTTTTTTTTTTTATGTCATTATTTTTCGTTTCCATGGCTATGTTCTGATGTGTTTGGACTTCAGAAAGAGAAGTTGTGACCTCAGTGGCAGCTAATGTGGATAAACACATAGCTTATACATTATTTTTATTTGAAATATAAGCAATTTTGTGCATCAGTTGTTAGATTAAACACTTCGATTCCTTGAAAAGGATTTACGTCTCTAACCTGTAAAGTTCTTTGTCACTTTCTTGTCTGCTCTGTAGGACAGTGCAGAGTATCCTCTCGTACAGTCTGGCCCGTATGGTCGCTGGTTTCACTCCGAGTTCTGTGACTTTGTGTCGGTGCTGGTGGCTCAGTGTCAGCACAGCGTCATCTTTGATGGGTACCTGATGAACACACTGATCTCGCTGCTCGCAGAGCTTTCAAACTCTTACATACGAGCCTTTCGACACACCTGCGTGTTGGCAGGTAAGGGATCATAAAACCCGTAACCCTAATCATAGGCATACACAAATGTGCTGAATAAACGCAACAATACTCTGTTTTTTTTTTTTTTTAAATAAGCGGTGAAGATGTTGAGCTCTCTGGTGGGCGTGGCTCTGAGTCTGAGTGTTGGAGTTGAAAACAGTCAGAAACTCTACAAGGTGCAAAAGACGAAGACCTTGAGACAGAAAAGCACAGCACAGAGGATGCAGAAGAAGATCACAGAGGTAAGACGAATGAGTTTGTATCTCACTGTGCACAGGGGAATTCAGATTTTATCCTTCTTGCTCACTTTTCTGCCTCTTTCTGCCTTTCTTCATGCTCCAGCTGCAGGAGAAGAGGGTGGAGATCGAAAACATGATGGATATTATATTCAAAGGTGTTTTTCTCAAGAGATACAGGTAAGGTTACATCTGTCGTTTCAGCTAAGCCTTGAATGTGGATCACAGTATTATTTTATTTAGCTTGTATTCAATTATGTGTCTGCGTTTTTGTTTTGGTGCAGGGATGTGCTTCCAGAAATCCGCTCCATCTGTGTGGAGGAGCTGGGTTTGTGGATGAAGCTCTACAGTCCTGTGTTTCTCAATGATACCTACCTCAAATACATGGGCTGGATGATGTACGACAAAGTAAATAACAGCAGCGGCGAAACGCGATGCAGCATCGTGTTGTCTGACCTAGTGTAACCGAACTAGTGATTACAGCTACAGATGTTTTATGTCTGTAGATGGGAAACTAGTTCTTTGCTGTACAAACTTGTGCACTAATGTGCGTCTCACCTTTTCAGATTCCAGATGTGCGTCTCAAGTGTGTGTCAGGTTTGCAGGGTTTGTATGGAGACCCGCTGCTTCTCCCAAAACTTGACCTGTTCACCAGCCGTTTCAAGGTAAGCGGACCCGCGCAAAGCTGCGTCAATTATTTATAGACACTGGGGGCAGGAAATTATATCTATATATATATATAAAGCAGGCAGACACTGGCCACCAAATGGAAATCCAGTTTTTGGAGCTCTGTTTCAAAGCTGCATCTAATACATTTGATTAAATCAGTGAGACTGAGACTTAACTACACAACCTATAAAATCAAAATAAAGAACTGAAGAGAGCTGCAGAGTTGGGTGATACATTTGTCTTTTGACTCCATGAGCAACATAATTAAAGGTCCAGTGTGAGTTCTAGTGTATAAGTAAGTCAGTAACATCTAATTGAGGACTTCTCATTTTAAACCTCCCTTTCCCAAGCATGTCAGGGAACTACGGTGGCCTTTGTGTACCAGAAAGGATATCATTCTTCTGTGTTTATGCAGCGTGCTCCTTCCCTTAGAACACAAAAACTGTGACTCTGGGAGTTCCATCCATGCAGACTGCTACGTAAACATGGTATAAGATGAGGCTAGAAACCACAAATATATTTTATTATTTTATTTATTTTAAAGAGATTATATACATATACAAACACACTTATGAGTAGTATATTACATTTCTGCCAATAAACCCCCCTCATACCCTGGCTCCTTAGTAATTGTCTGACCTCCTCCACTCCTACACATCCCCGTACCAGCCTGAGAATCTATAGTGACATGAAGGGTGATGGTGACTTAGTGGTAGTGCGAGTTGTCTTTCAAATGGAAGGTTGAGGGTTTGATTTCCGACTCCACTAGTGTCCCTGGGCAAGACACTTAACCCCACGTTGCTCGTGACGGCTGTGTCAGCAGTGTGTAAATACAGTAGGTATGAAAGATGTGTGAGAGAAAAGGCGCTACACTAGAGGGTCAAGCAGCTTTGAGTTATCATCAAGACTAGAAAAGTGCATTATAAATAAAGACTGTCATGAGAGGCCACCACCTCCTGTAATTCCCTGTAATTGTGTTGCAGGAGCGGATGATCTCCATGACCCTGGATAAGGACAATGAGGTGGCGGTACAGACCATGAAACTTCTGGTTCTCATTGCCAAGTTAGTCACCAACATGTTTGTTCTTCTCGTCCTCTTGCAGCCTTCCTCAGTGTAATAATTGTAATGATTTTGCAGAACGTGTGATGATGTGCTGAGTTCTGAGGACTACAAGCATCTCCTCCAGTTTGTCTACTCCTCACAGCGACCGGTCGCTGCCGCTGCAGGGGAGCTGCTCTACTCAAGGTACATCAGTCTTTGAGACCAAAATAACACAAAATACCCCCACAAAAGCAGCTATTAATTATGCCCTGGATATTCTTGGTTGTTGTTTTATCAGGTTGCTCAACACTGTGGCTCATGCACACGATACTCAGGATGAAATCAATGAGGAGGAGGCTCATAAACTACAAACTTGTTCCAGAGTGAAGGCTCTGCTGCAGTTCCACCAGGAATCTCAGGTGAAACATGTTTGCTCTCTCCGTTCATCTGAAAAGTAAACCATTTGTGCCAAGTTGTGTTGTAGAAGGTCGATGTATTTCCTTATCGCAATGCTGTGTGTGTGTGTGTATTTCTTAGCTGCACGAACATGTGGTGTACCTGGTGGACAGTCTGTGGGACTGTGGTGGAGCTCTGCTGAAGGACTGGGCCACACTCACATCGTTGCTCCTGCAGGACGCGTCCTCTCATGGTGCAGGTGGGTTTGTCACAAGTCAGTGTTTCAGTAAAGCTTGTTTCATCCATAACAGGCCACTGTGAGCTTTTCTTGTTTTCCAGATGCTTCTTATATTTTTGCTCTTCCAGCCACACCCAACATGTCATTATTATGCGTGTGTGTGTGTGTGTGTGTGTAGGTCTTACACTGGCAGAACAATCTGTGCTTGTAGAGATCCTGGTGGCGTCAGTTCGTCAGGCCGCGGAGGGACCAGTTCTGGCCGGCAGGAGTGGAGCCAAAAAGGTCTGTGAACAAAAAAGAGTAGATCAGATTGTTCTCAGAAACTTGATAATGTTATCAAGTCACTAAAACCATCAACCAATCATCAATTTTTAGCTACCTTTTTTGTTTAGTGTAATGAATATTTAGTTTAAACATACTGTACTGTATAATACTACTATATACATTACTTATACTATACTGTATAAAATGTAGATCTGAGAGACAGACCATTAGTGTGTGGTTAAATAATTATACATTTCTGAAGATAAGCGTTTTTGTACTATTTGCAAACATTCTGCATCAATAATCAGCCATCAGCTGCCCTGATTTCTAAAAATCAGGTCAACCTCTTGTCATTGAAGAATACTAAATCAATGTAATTGTATCGCAATAGAGTAAATGGCATCATGCTTTTTTTTTAATTTAATAAAAATGTTGATATACTTTTTTTTTTTAATTCTAGGTCATGAGTGCCAGAGAGAAGAAAATCCAGATTGATGACTGTATGAAACTCACGAAACATCTCCTTCCTGTGCTTCCAAATTTACTCTCCAAGGTCTTTATCTCACACATAAATAAAAGTGAATGTGATATCATTTCATTTTGTGAAGACGTTTTAACATCTTTACTCTGTGCAGAACAGTCAGATACTTTACTTTACAATTCCTGTCGTTTCTGATGTTGTTCACGCAGTTTTCAAGCCATGTGGATGTTGTTGCCTCCCTGATGAGGATTCCACAGTTCTTCCTCCCTGAGTGTCCTGTGGCAGAAAACTCACAGGTCTGTCAGTGAAAAACGATGACGCACTTTCCTCATCTTTGACAAAAAAATCACTGTGTGGTGTTAGACGAAAAAGTTATGATCCTGTCAACTCATTTGACCGTGGTTTCAATGTATTGGACATTTGTTTATATTTAAAAATGACACACGACAACTTGTTTCTGCCCTTGTGCTCAGGCATTGTCCAGCCTGATGGTAGAGATGCGAGCTGTCTTGGACGTCCACTCGGGCTCGGCTGTTCTGGAGGCAGCTTCACGCACGTTTCTCAGTCTGTGTCGCGAGGAGACGAGCTGGTGCTCCACGACCCGCGGTGCCAGAGACTCTCTGGTCCAGAACTGGGTGGAGCAACTGACAGTCCTGCTGCAAGACGCTCTCAAGGTGAGTTGCAAGTTAATTACGACCAGTGAAATAACATTTTTTAGTATTTTATTCAAGAAAGTGACAATTTAAGTCTGTTATCCTTTTATTTACTTGAATGGGGGTAATACATTTTGAACACTGTTATATTATTATTATTACATATTATTGTATTATCTTTTGTGACTATAAGGGTTTTGTGCTCCGTCAAGTGTAGGCATATTATCTTCTATTTAACTATTTAAGTGGAGGCTTCAGAGAAGTTCAATGGACGATCTGTCTCTTCTTGAGCTGTGTCTACTTTGTGTTTATCTTTTTTGTGTGTGTTTTGTTGTGCAAAATAAACCAAATAAAATCAAAATCAACACTCTTGACACTGTAACATATTCACAAATATACAATGAGCAGTTTTTCCCTCTTAAGACAAGCCAGGAATAAAACATACGAAAATATTTAAGAAATATGTATCATTATCTTTATTTGATATTGTGTTTTCCACCATACCTCATCTTTGCAATGTTTTACAACAATTCACGTCAAATTGTATTTCATAACACATTTATAACCTCTCAAGAAATCCATCGTTTGACTAAAATGAAACTTAAATAATGAAACATACACATGGCCGAGACCCTTCACTCACACTCTTTTTTTGTTTTGTGTTTGTACATTTAAACCCAGGGCAAATGACATGGACCGCCTGACACAGTAATGAACATTTGTTCAGGTTTTATCTACTTTTTCCTTTTTAGTAGAATTTCTTTCACCTCATCTCCAAAATAAAAGAAAAAGAAAATCACTCTTTTGTGTCACAGAGGTCACAAGCCGTGAGGGTTGGAACCATGTACAGGCTGTACAGGCAAGAAAACAAGAATCATTTTTCCTTTTTTTTTTTTTTTTCTGTTGTAGGACGACAGTTTCTCTGCTGATGAGGAGAAAACTGGCGAGATTTTAGCCACACTGAAGAAACTGAGAGCTTTCCACAAGTAAGATTTGGAAATTATCCATAATGATGTGTGAACGCATATCATCATCCTGATCCTGTTCTAACTATAATGTGTGCATTGAATGAAAGTCCTGCATATGTTTTTCTCTCTCTTTGTGTTGCTGTAGCTGTCACGACCTTGCTCGGTGGAGTCTGTTTGAACTTCTCTCTCCTCTGCTGTCGGTGGAGAACAGCCAGAAAGGAGCTCCACCCGAGGTACGTGCACTGCCCTCTGAGTAACCACATGTAGCCACGGCTCATTTGGATGTTTTTGTTCTTACTTATCCACTGTCTGTCTACAGTGTAATTGTCTTTTGTTGTGTGAAGGTGCTGCTGGAAGCTCTGCAGTGTCTGTGTTACTCCATGCTCTGGTCTCTGAACATGAGCGGGGAAACTCTCACCTCCAGAGTGAGTTATATCTGCTGTAATTAGCCCTCAAACAGGTTATTAAGACAAGACATGTCATTCTGTTATTGTCATTTTTCATTATGTACTTCCATAAAGAAGAAAATTTAATTTAATTAATGAAAACAATTAAATACAACATATGAATTGTTCATATTATTTATTTAACATATATTAAACCACTGAATATAGAGATGCATATAAAACCAAAACAAACCAGACAAGCAAAGACACTTACCGTATATACATACCATTTACTGTACATATTGTATAGATGGTTGGATTCCTTTAGTTTATGAAATCATTTAATGTAATGAAAACTACCGATAATTGTTATTTTAAAGTCACAGAAATGTCTTATCTTATCTTCGCTACATCATTGACATTGCTTGTCACTGATGTGTGTGTGTGTTTGTATTTTAGGAGAAGGCTGTGGACCAGCAGCTCCAGCTGCGTGTGTTCTGTGAGAGGAGTCATCGCTGTCTGTCCCACTCTGACCACAGTGTACGACAGCAGGTAGGTTGTTGCAGCAGCAGCAGCAGCAGCAGCAGCAGCAGCACAAACAGGTGGAAGTTTTAGGTAGTGTATGATTTAAGAAAAAAAATAAATCATAATTCACTCTTTTCTCATTTGTCTGTTCAAAATCTTCTCTACATTTTAGGCTTTCCTTGGTGTGTGCGACGTCCTGACGGCTCATTCAAACCAGCTCAACGTGTGGAATCCCACCTCCTGTGGTCCACTGGTCTACACGCTCAGTCCCAAACTGCAGAGGGCGCTATCCACCTTTCTATGTGTGCACGTCTTTGTCGGTCCAGACTGTGACAGCCAGAGCAGAGGTGAGACTGCAGTCTTCTTTTTAATATAAAATGATGGAGAAGGAGTAGATGTGGCAGTAGTTCATTATTTTACAGCTTCTGTATTTTTTTTTTAGCAGATTTCCAGGAAATATTTGGCATTTAGTGAAGTCAAATACATTAAATACATAAAAAAATACATTAAACATTTTAGTTATGTTCTCTTTGACTCTCCCATACACAGGATTTGCTTGTAAGGGGTAAACATTGATTGGTTTTCATTGATTACATGTCAATTTTCAGGTGTAGTGGAAATTCAGTATTTTTTTGTCTTTCACAACAAAACACACACCAGGCTATGAAACACTGGAGATTTACTTAAAGATACTTTTAATTTCCACCAAGCAGGACCGTTAAACAAAGTGAATCCATGTGGGTAATTTAAAATTAAATTAAATCAGCTAGGGACCGGCTTTAAAGCTGTAGCAACATGTGGAATTTGTGTAGGTCTTTTGATTAAATAACTTTGTGTAATAAAAAGCAAAATACCACCTGATTTGCAAGAGGAAAGCTTAATTATGTGTGTAAAAAATATGCACAGAGCAATTGGCATTGCAAGCCGAATAGTTTTTACATGCTGTGAAGCTATTTTGTCCATCATTAGATTCTTTCATACTGATGCGTAAGAAGCATTTGACTGATGTGGCTGCTCAGCGTGATACTAATTTTAACTACTACTACAAGACTATTCATTATAAAGAAAGGTCATTTAGTGTGGCGGTTTCCAGTTTATGGGTCAGGCCCCCAGCTCAGGGTAATAAAATAAATCTGTGGTGTTTGAAGGTTAATGGGAGAGGAAAGAAAGAAGGAACATTTCAGACTTTTCACTAATCTTTAATTTCATCCCATTGGTTCTTGAGCAGTTATTTTAACTGACACCATCTGAGAAAAAGAAAAGCTCATACACATCTAAGCCTTCGAGCCCCAAGATTAATTTTTTTTGCGGAGTTGCATTCATTTACTGTGTCTAGTGCAAAAGTCCCCTTTTAGAAATGAATTGATTTTTTGATTACGTTACGCGGGGTGTTATGTGTGTTAAAATCCAGTCTAGCAGGACTCCTTTTGAATTAAATTTTCTCCGTCACGGTCGTATTATGTCCGTTTCAGACGAGCTCTGCTGCACAGCAAAGAGAAACTCTGCATGTTCGCAGCGTTTGGGTCACACAGGAGGAAACGAGCCGCTGCGTTGCACAGTAGATGGCACTCTCCCTCTTGTTTCTTGTTGCTTCAGAGTAGCTGCTCATGGCGGGGAAAAACATGCAGATATTAAATGCACGGCCACACGTTCGGCTTAATAACTCACCGCAGAGCTGCCTGCTGACTGCAAATGGAGCCTGATTTGCAACCTGACCTGACGATTGACCCTCAATTACAAAGGAAACCCTGTTAATATCTTCAGACTGAAACAAGGTTGACTAATTTGAATGAAAGGATGTTCCACTTTGTTATGTAAAGTGATGCGGCTTGTAAATTGATGAGGACAGTATGCTCCTGTCTGATCTAAATTGTGAAAAACAAGATTGACACGTCGGTAATACATCGGAGGGTGTTCTCGTCCCACAGTACTGCAGGTAAACCTATGAATTCATTCAAGGTTCACTAGAGCTAAAATATGTTATTAGCTTTACTAGAGCTTCTACTTTCAGAAACATATTGCTTCCAAACATGGCAGAGTCCAGAGAAGTCAATAAAATGTCCTGGTGGGAATTTCCTAAATGTTCAACCAAATACAATACAGGATTATTGGTTTTTGAACATGTAATAAAAAGTCGTTGTTTTATTGGATTTGCCTGGTTACAGTTTTGTTGTATAGACAGTGTTTTCTATTAGTTCAGAGATCACTCGGAGGGCAAGGGCACCGAGTTAAATCATAAAATCAGGGCAATCTTTTTTCGTGAGAAAATTCCATTAACTCTGGCTCACCTCTGCGCCTATTTTATTAGCCTTGTGAAAGATTGAAGCCACATGGTGTCACAACCATAACTCTAGTCTTATGTTATCTTTGATTTCCACCTGCTAAAGCCATTGTCCCGAAACAAAGTGAAACACTCTTTCCCTCCTGTGCTTTGTTCTTTTCTTTCTGTTATATGATTTCTCATGATTAATCACTCTCCTCGCTTCACCCTCCTTCCTCTTCCACTTCACATCCAACCGCACACTTCTTCTCCTCCCATCTGGCTCCGTCAGTCAGCGAGCACTCTGAGGTGGAGCGGCTGGAGGACCTCCACAAACGCAGAAATCTGCTTGCGGCCTTCTGCAAACTGATAGTGCACGGCGTGCTGGAGATGAGCACGGCTGCTGAAGTCTTCATGTACTACATGAAGGTAAAGTTGGATTCTTCCTTAAAGCAATAGTTCAACATTTAGACCAAGACTATCAGGGAGGCTCACTCCAAAGCTAACAAACTGAACCGCTCATAAAGTGACTGTGAAGAGTAGAGGATGTGTTTTTACGTGGATGTATATCCTGGACTTTAAGACTCCGGTACATCACGGCAACTAATCTAGAAATAGCCAGAAACAGAACTTCCGCAAATTCTCCTGGGTTTTTTATGAATTAAATGAAACTCATCAAATGTTAACAAGTGACATTTGAGATGCTGGTAGATGTTCAGCCTTGTTTCCACTCTTTATTCTATGTTCAGCTCACTGGCTGCTTGCTCCAGTGGCCTCACAACTCCAAATGTCACCAACATTTTCATAAATATAAAAAAAAACACCTATCCCTGAATAACCCAAACATACGTCCAGCTTCGTGTATTGTTGTTCTCAAATCATCTCCAGGAGAAAATATACTGTATTTTAAAGCTTTTAGCTATAACAGTACACTAACTGTGGCTGACCTCAGCTCCATATTTAACAGACAGATTGGTCAAGCATATTTCTTTGTTCCCCCACAGTATTACAACGACTTCGGAGACATAATCAAGGAGACGATGTGCAGGGCCAGACAGATAGATAAGATTGAGAGTTCTCGCACACTGGTGCTCTGTTTGCAGCAGGTAAGCGACGCTCGCTCCACACATCTGAAAAAAATCAACTTCAGCCACTCGCTGTCACGAGCAGGCAAAAAAAGATGCTGACGTGGTGTTTTTTTTGTTTTTTTATCTTTGCTGCACAGCTGTTCGTGCGTCTAAAGAGGGAGCAGGAGCGCGGAGGTCAGGCTCACTCAGGAGTCCAGACCTTCACCAGCATCAAGGAGCTGGCCAGGCGCTTTGCTCTCACCTTCACGGACCACGTCAAGTTCCGTGAATGTGTTGTCTTGATCCACAGGTCGGCGCAGGTTCTCAGGGGTGTTTGTCTTTAAAGATGATGATGTTGTGTGTAAAATACCACAATCTCAGTGCAAAATAATGCAGCAGTGTAACCACATACACACATCACTACCACCATTGGTTTTTATCTACATTGAATCTATTAGATTAAAAATGTGTCTGTTTTGTTCTCCCCATGTGCGTGGGTTTTCCTCCCACAGTCCAAAAACATGCAGATTTGGGGATTAGGTCAATTAGACACTAATATATCTATATTAATCTAAATTGACCGTAGGTGTGAGAGTGAGAGTGGATGGTTGTTTGTCTCTATCTGGCCCTGTGATGGACTGGCGATCTGTACCCCGTCTATTGCCCTATGTCAGCTGAGATTGGCACAGCACCCCCCTGACCCTCATGTGTAGGATAAAGCGGTAGAAGAGGGATGGATGGATAATTATCACAGGAGGAGATGACAAGGTGGCATTAATGGACTGTGAAAATGTTATAAATGTTAAATGTCTACCAACAATCCCTGTGTTGCTGCCTTGTCCGGGAGAAAAGTGTCTACACTGGCATCAACTTTCAGCTCTCTATGTTGTGTGTGTGTCTCCCCTGCAGACTTCATTTTTTGAGAGAGTTACTCAGGCTTTTGGTGTTCACCATCTCCGAGGCTTAGCAGCTAGCTGCTCTGCTTCCATGAGCTGTGTTATAGGGTGGCGGTGGGTGCTGCAACAGCCTCAAAGACCAAAACAAAAACCATAGTTCTGAAAATGTCTTTAGTGAATATACTGGCTGCACCATTGTTATCAGTGAAGTCACATTCCTTTAATCTCTGATGACACATCATGGTCATTTGATGTCTTATTATAATACATTTCTTACATACAGCACCTTTTAAAAACTGTGTTTCCGTATTACTTTGTTTCAGGACTGGCATAGAGTTTGTGTTTCAAGAGTTTAGCCAGACTCCAGAGACGCTGACACCTCCTTACCTCTCCTACCTGACCATCCTCAGTGAGTTCTCCAACAAACTGCTCAAACCTGACAAGAGGACAGTGTAAGTGCTCTAAACAGGTTTATAAATATCGTAATAAACAAGGCCACGTGACGTTTCTGAAAGTGTGTTCCTGTCTGTGCAGGTTCTCTTACCTGCAGAAACACACATCGGAGCACATTATCAATCTCAGAGAGGAGCGATGGCAGCCACTCGTCTTCTATCGTGCTTCTTTACTGGCCGTAGCTGAAGGGGAGGATGCTGTGTCCTATATTAGCTCTGACAGGAAGCCCACCCGCTCGCCCTCCTCCAAACAAAAACCAGAAGGTACAGCACTTAAAGGGGTAGTTTAGGTGTTTTTGAAGTGTGGTTGTATGAGGTATTGACAAATGAACACCCACTCTTACTTCTTTTCTACCGCTGCCTCATTTGGTAAGTTTTTGTCACTTAGGTACATCTGAAACAAAGGATTTCAAGCCCAAAAGTCAGTGAATAAGTTAACGATGGAGGCAGCAGTGGATCAGCAACTCCTGTGGGCTGTGGTGTAGAATTTTTGACTTTCTATAATGGCCTTTGGTGCAGAGAATGAGCAGTTTTCAAAAGCCCGACTAATGGCGAGGAAAAGTGGCCAACATATTCTTCATATATCATAGACGTAAGCAGGTGTAGATTTTATTAGGTGAGTCTTACGTTGCTAAGGTATTGTTTTACCTTCTGACTGTGTTAGCAGTCATGTTCTCAGTGAGAGCAAGCGTGCGCCTCCCAGGGTGGTTCAGTCGGTGTTGATAATGTGTCCATTACTCATACATTCACACTTCAAAACGGGTCACTATGTACCAGCTACGTGTGTGTCTTTATGTTTTCAGGAAGCAAGTCTCCCTGTCCTTTCAGCCCCGCTGACTCCAGAGTTAGTAAAGGTCACAGATTGAATTTCAGCCCAAGGTGAGAGGCTGAAGGTTGATTTCCCATATTCAAAGTTTTTATTAGACTGTTACAAATGAAATCTTCATCTTCACTCATATTAACTACTGTAACATCCTCAGCCTTCAGGAGAGGACAACTGACGTGGATCTGCTTTCTGTTCCACTGGAACCTCCCGCGAGACGACTTGACCTCGAGGGATCCGTCCTTGGCAACAATGACAATGAGGTGGATGATGAAACTGTGGAGATTGAATTTTAAATACGAGGAGTTTGGGGGGACACTGGTGCTCGTCCATGAACGGTAAAACCTCACTGGACACAAACTCGTGAGCGATGGTTTTCGTGTACTGTATATTTTGTCTTCTGTGTCGGACCCACTTTTATATACAAGTCTCTAAATGTGTTCTATTTAAGCTTTAAGGATAACTGTGGCGGTATTCTTTCTGTCAGTTTTATCCAAGTGGCCAAAACACTTATTATTCTGTGCAATTGAACACTCTTTAATTACAATAATCATGGACAATGTGTTTTTTTGTGTGTTCTGCCATAAATATTTATTGCAGCACCAAATATGGATTAATCTGCCTCTTGAAAATAGTCCCTGGAAATAACAGTTGCTAAGAACTTCAGATGAAGAAACAACTTGTCCTTTTCCAAATGATACAGTTTATATGTGATTCATGTTTAAAGACTTGTATTACTGAGGTGCAAATGGGCTTAGGTCTAAAGAGTAGCTGTCGTCTTTTCACATGTTGTATCATAGAAATAAGAGGAATATATAATCTTACTTTAGCTTTACTCAAAATAATGTTTTAATTTGAGGGGAAACTGGATCATTATGAGTTAATATTTTTTTTCCCTCTTTACTGTCGACTGGTCCAACTGTTTTATTTATTTTATTGGTTCACACTCAGGTTTAAGATTGGTCTCTTGTCTATCGATGAGAATCACTGTGTGCTACCTGCTTCTTTATTATTACTCCTTATAGGAAATGGCTGGTCTTTTTTTTTTTTTACATGCTCACTTATCTAAACTCCTTGTACCATATCATATTAAAGAAGACATTTTACAAAACGGGTTCTATTAATTCTGATGTATGTCGTTATGATTTGGAATTAAATGTGTGTACACTTGTGTGCAGCATCAACAACAAAGTGTGTGTTTACATTCTGTAAATGTTCCATGTGGAGTGGACACACATTAAATGTTTTTTTACCAAATGAATCTAACTAAAATGCAGCATCTGTTTTCTTTTCTCTTCCAATAACCAAGGCTTTATTAATTTAACGAAAAACAAAACACTTTTAAAATTGGTTCCTTTTGTTCTGTCAAAGTACATTCAAATTATTTACTTCATGACATAGAAAAAAAAGAATCTGTCTATAACACTTGCCTAAATCATTTACAACACAGCAAGCACCAAAGACATATTTACAGTTCTTAATAAATCCATCTCTAATAATTTATGACCTCATCACACACACACACACACACACACACGAAGTCTGCGTCACAATGGATACACATCTGTGTGTACAGCAGACTCAACAACGGTGGCTTGTCTAGCATTTACAGTGACCGCTCATTTCAGCAAAAGAACCATGAATGAATTTACAGCTTCAGAGAAAAAACATTCCGTTGTGATCACTGGAATGTCGAATTAACCAATGACTTGAGATGACACGGGATGCTCCAGTGTCTTGCAGAGAACATGGTTTTAACTCATGTGAATATAAAAAGTGAACGCTGGTGTTCAGAGAAAACAACACAAAGCTCCACATGCACAGCACGACTGCCCCTGCTTTTTTTGTGTGCGCGGAGGGATTTAGAAACGTGCTGCTTGTCACGCCATGAAGTCAACAACTGGTGAGAATATGAAAACATTTGGTTCAGTATTGCGAGGAACTGCCTTCTGCTAAAGGCCACTTCACGTCTCCTCTTAGTCACGTGTGTGATAAAGTGTCCATTACTCTGCCAGAACTCTGACTGTATCTCCTGGCTTTGCACTTGCTCTCTGGTGTGGTGTTTATTTATGTGCAGGACAGAAACTGAGCCTGAAGCTGCAAATCCCCGACCTGCTGTGGAGAGGAGAGGTGACTCCATTCCACTTTTTCTTGACCGATACCGATAACACAACCTAGTAGAGCATCTCCTGATACTGATATTGCCCTGATACAGTATTTTATCATCGTTTAAATGACTTAGCTGTTGACAACACATTTGTGCTGATGCATTTACCACCTAGTCACAGCCAGCCATTTAAAACATAACACTCCAAGAATAAATTAAACAGCCACATTTTTACAGACTGTGCTTAGTGAAGCATGTATGTGATAGTTAGTGTTTTTGGATAGTGTCTGATTCTCCATTTTTATTTCTCTGATCTAGTAATGTTGACCAGTATCAGACCGAGACTGAGTTTTTGTCTCAGTTCATCCCTAATGCGACGCAGTAGCTAACACCTTGGTTTATGATCCATTTCTGGAAGCGCAGTTTGCTCGGCAGGGGGCGAGATAACGCTACAGGACTGAGGGTCATTCATAGTCATCCTCATACTCGTCGTCCAGGTCCACGTCGAAGTGTGGAATGGGGATCTCAAAGAAGTGTTTCTTTCTCAGACCGGTGGAGATGTACTGCCCCAAAGGATTTTCATACCTAAACAAATGGGGGAGAAGATCAGTGATACATCAGTCAAAAAACTGTATTGATCAACAGTCAGGTATTCATGTGAGCACTGGTCCTAAATAACCATTGAAAAGATCCCCTTCCATTTCCACTGCTAATGTAAGTAAGAGGAGGAATAAATCCACAGAGATGCACGCCAAAGTTTATCTGAAGTTCATCTGAGGCTTCAGCTGCACGTGTTGCACAAATCAAGAGAGAGAATTGCAAACGTTCAGTTTTTGTAACAAGACAAAATGGCTGTTTGAGTTTGTGTCTGTCTGTGGAGACTTGAGGGAGGGAGGACGGTCACTTTTAACAGTAAAATACCCACTTGATTTGTCAAACTCATATTTACGCCACATAAACTTCACAATAGAACAAGGACTGTGGCTTTTATTCCCCATTTCTTTCAATGGAAGAACATTAAGAAGGGATCTTGTAGCAGACAGTGTGAACAAAAGGAAAAATTACAGCAAATAAAAGAGTATTTTAGTGAACACATGGAGATGTTTAAAATGGCTAATAAGGTGATAAAAAAAAAAACAAGAGCCAAGAATACTTTTTCTTGAAGGATAACCCCATAAAAGGAATGGTTTGACGTTTAGGAAATACAATTATTTTCTTTCTATTACGTTCTTGCTCAGATATAGACGAGAAGATTGATGACACTCGTGTCTCTACTGCAAATATGACGCTACAACCAGTGGCCAGTTAGCGTAGCTTAGCACAAGCACAAAATGGCTCCGTCTAAACACAACACAACACAATACAATCCAATCCATCAACATCCTCCATCTGTTGATTAATATGCTACAACTTGTTCTAAAACCTCCTGTGGATAACAGATGAATATCACATTTATTGTAATGACTAAAGGTGCTTTTATAGCTTTAGACCATTATACATTTTGAAAGTTTGTACTTTTTAAATCTGCATTTGAAATGTTTTTGGTTATTAGATATATTGAAATGTTTTTGGTTATTAGATATATTTATTTACATATTGCATCTTTTTTTTTATTAATAAATAAAAGCATGTTTCTTTCTGTGCTTTAAATGGATGTCACATATATGGTGTGAGGACAGTTGCATCAAGTAAAATGATCCTGAACTGGGAGGAAAGGATTGTTTAGTTGTTGATGGTTATAGAATCATATTAACCCTACAGTCAATTTCATGGTGAGAAAGAGGAAAACATTCTTTGTATTTCATAAATGTCAAAATATCACACAGGGGCTTATTCTTTTTTTTGCAAACCAGTATGCACGACCACAAGAGCACCACATGAAGGCATGGGCAGAGATGGTGTGGGAGTTTTTTTTAAGTGTAGAAGATAAAGGAAAAAACAACAACACAAAAGCTGTCTGGTTCAGAAACAGACTCCCAGCTCTAAAATATGATATCACGTACACATGTTACTGCGCTGGCTGACAAAAAACTATCTTCTGTCAACATCATGCTCAGACCGGTTGGGTGTGGGTTTGAAGCCAGGAGTGAGTTTAGGACTAGACTCGCCCAGAGAGGAGGAGGAGGAGGAGGAGGAGGAGGAGGAGGTGGTGGTGGTGGTGGTGGAGGAAACACAGTCCCTACTGCTTACGCTATGCGTCTTACCTGCTCTGGTTAGACGTCTGTCTTTAGGAGTCGGTGGAATTCCTAAAAACCACCACACAACACACCCGTCAACGGCCTCATCTATCACTGACTCACGTACACGGACTCGAGCGCTGAACATAATCCTCAGTTTAAATTTCACTGTGTGTGTGTGTTGATGTAGTCAAATGTCACTGTCTGACGGCATGATGGAAGTTTTGATTAAACCTGAGCTTCACATACGAAAATGTAAAAAGAAAATGGAAGAAGAAAAAGAAACGGCATATGAATAAATTATACATTTCCACATTTAGATATTGATGATAAAGATTTGTATATTAGAATAAATATATATATATATATATATATATATATATATATATATATATATATATGTATAGCTAGTATATTATTGCATCAGCTCACAAATTATTATCTTATTATCTATACATTTAAACAATCAATCCAAAACATTAATCAGGAGTTGTGTTCACATCCATGTTTTCTGTTCAGTCATCATGAAGTTCTCTTAAATCTAACATTTTCTTTAGGTCATAAGAATACTCTTCATTTTCTAATGACTGTGGTGGCAGTTAAAGAGAATGATTTTTACTTTTGTAAAATCATACTTTCAGCAGTCAGATACATTTTTATATTGAGGCATGGGGCGATATATAAAAATGTCCCATCATGATTATCCTGACCAAAATAATTGTGATTCATGATATTATTGTGATAATTGTAAAATTTAAAAAAGAAAGTTGTTTTTACATTCATAAATGGGCAAGGCTTTCTGCTCATATTCCTTACATCTTTATTTTGTTTGTATCTGTAAGCTCTCACAAAATGTGCACAAGTAAAGACAATACAAAAATAATATTACTAATGTTACAAAGAAATTATTATGAAAGATGCAGCTTCCCCCTACATTGCACTTCAAAATAAATCCCTAAAAGTGTGTTTGGTGAGTTTCTAGTCGCTTGTGTGAAATGTTCATGATTTTTTTCCATTCCCAGGTATCCTGACAATAAACAATCACCACAATCCATTGAGAACTTTGGCAGTGCCCATCCCTAGTTGTATCTGCAGCTGCATGTGACATAACCATGGAGTAAAATCAGACTTACAAATCGTTGCACTGCTCGTTGGCAGCCTCCTCCGCCACCAGTGTGTCGTACTCATCTGCGGCGTATTTCTCCCAGTCTGAAACTTCCTGGCCGTCTGTTTCCACCTCCTTAAAAAACACATGACAAATTACAAGATCCACATGATTCCATAAAGTCGACTCACATCTGCAGCATCCCATCAGGATTTAACCCTCCCTACCCTTACGACAGAGAACGGGTCCCTCTGCTCGTGCTCCAGGTACTTCTCGAAGTTGAAGAATGTGTCGAAGAAGACGTGGGACAACTTGCACCTCTTCAGGTCCCGCAGCGTGATCTTACCTGGATAATGTTAAGACAGTCACTTCAGATGGCTTTTTAAACGCAGACCTACTTACTGACACATAATTTATTGCGTAGGTAGTAATAAACTACTTTGGACTTTTCTGCCTGGTTTTTCCATCCAATCTAAGCATTGAAAATGAGTCTGAGGTTAAAGGCTAATTCATGTCTGGGTCTGGTTGGGTTGGCAGCACATCGGGGCTAAGCTCATCCAACTACTGATGAAAATAAAAAGCAGTTAGCTCACAATATTTGAAGCTACAGCTGACACTAATGATCACTTGCATGAGTCCATTCATCTGTCGCTCGTTTTTCCAATAAACTCAATCGTACGTGACAAGTTATGAGGTCGTTAACATTGTTTATGTTGTGGAAGTAAAAAAAATAAAAAAATTATCGCAATTTATTCAACTGAAAGACTAAAACAGAAAAGTGACCAACATGTCTGTATTTATGAAGCCTTTTCCAGGATGTGTTTTGGATTTCTACCATTAAAAGTATGGACTACTCATCAGAATAGTAAAATTACCCCTTTTCTGACAAAAAATATGAAAACTCCCCCTTAACATTCCAAAAATAAATAAATAAATATATAATAATGATAATAATAATAAGAAAAGAACAACCAATTATGTAAATACTACACCATCACAAGAGAATAATGTTTAGGTACAAGACTACAATTACTTCTACTTAATGTTTTAGGCCTGTGTCAAGATTTGAACAGACTAATAGGTTTATTTTTTCACATTAAATGGACTATATGTAGTACATCTACTGAATATACTTTAAAACAGCTGTATAAAATCTTAAGGCCATCTCTACACCCGGCAGATAACTTGCTGTGTGATGCCTACGATGGATTGATGTGCTTTTATATCTTTGAAGCAGTCAAACATCTTAAATTCTGTTTTTGAAATCGCAGAAAAGAGACTTTTGATTGATGAAAGAATAAAGTTCTGAATCTACTGACAGTGGAATCTGTTTACGTGTTTATGAAATCTCCATCAGACTCTTCTGATCTGCTTATTGTGCTTGCTCCTTGTCATCAGACACAACATCTCTCAACTCACACGGCCCAAATCTCATTCAGAATGTTTAATTGAACGTGAATCTTTAACAGAGTTATCAATGCGCTCAAACTATAAAGGTTATTTTAACTGTTGAGTACAATATCAGCCTCAAATACTGTAAAGAAGCTGTTACAGCTCAAATTACATGTTATATCACACAGCTCAAATGACCACCGGGTCAACTGAGGGTCGCATTCTTGCTGTGGCTATCAATACTAAACACAGGCACACCCTCAACATTGACTAGTGTCTTTCAGATGGCATAGTGGAAAAGCTAAATGCTGAAGGGAATTTGTTGACATGAGCAGCTGGCAGCAGTCAGTCCACATCAGTCAGTCAGTTCCTCATCTATGTATAACTGTTCTCTCAGCTAATGGTCAATGACCTGGGCTGAAAAGGCGAACATGTGTGCGTCACTGTCACCGTGGAAATGGTGGAACTTGCCCCACTCAGAGTGTGAACTTATCAGTGTGTACAAATGTAAAAAAAGGGTCTGACCTTCGACCTCAGGCTTGACAAGGTCAAGCATTTGGCAGAGGCAGTCCTCGAAGGGAAGCGGCTCAATGGCCATGGCGTCCAGCTTTTGACACTGTTCCTCATAGAAGTATTCCAGTTCGTACATGCTGAGCACGCCATCCCCATCCAGGTCCATACAGCGGAACCAGTACTCTATACTGGACACAGATAAAAGAAGCGGCGGGCAGGCAGTTGAACGTGTTAGACTGAAAGGCTGCAAAGAAGTACACGATGTAATTGGCGTAGAAAAGTAGGCTTTCTCAGCAGACACATTGAGTAGTAATTGTAGGAAAAGCACAGGTGTTAGTAATAACATTAATGACGGCGCTGTTCTATTCAAATGCCCCTGTAAACCGTGACACTTGACAGCGAACAAGTTCTAGTTTCAGGACCTTGAACGTGACGCAGCAAAATAAAATTCCGCCATAGTTAATTTGATCATTTACACCTGTGCTTTTCCTACAGTGTCGGGTTAAAATAACCTCATTAAATAGGTCCGTAGATGGAATACTTTACTCTGTAAGGAAAAGTGAGTTCAGATATTGGACATGTAGTGATACGTGTCATTTTGTTTCATAGTGTCATTTGATTGTCATTTTCATGTGTTTAAAATGTGTATTGTGGCCCTGTTGGTGCAAAGTAATTAGCATTCCCGTGGCAACTAGCCCATTGTTTCAATGAGGGAGGTTTTGTTATCCAGAGCACAATGCTCACGCTTAGAATGTTAAAAAATGCTGGACTTTATGTGTAGTAGACAGTAAATTGGGAGTAAATTTGGATGCAGTGTGTGTGTGTCTACATACCTGGTGTCAGTCTTCTTGTCTTCCTCAGAGATGAGAAACCAGACAAAATCAGCATAACTCAGCTTGCCCTCCTTATACACCCGTCTGTCCCTGGAGAAATAAAAGGTATTAAAACCAGCAGTGGAACAAAATTTTAAACCATGTTTGCTAGTTTTAATGAGCATCATTTAAACTCTAAGACATGGTGACTTGCCTTGTTACTGTTCCTGAGAATATTCTCTCTATCATCTTCTGCGATATGGCTGAAAAAAAGAAAAAGAAAGAAAGAAAGAAAAAAAGATTATTTACAATCCAGACTTTTGGGAAAAACATTATCATTTTTCTCTTAGACAACAGCGCTCTCACTTAATGTAAAACTTTTTCATAACACATGTAATCCATTCCCGCAGACTGTAAATCCAGACTGGAGAGTGCAGCTCATTGTTTTTATCTTGACAATACTATAAATCCTACAGTCATAATTTTGACCATATAGTGGTAGAAATTGTTCCAGACATGGCGTCATTGGAGCAGAATATACAATATGGTGCTCTCTCATTGATCTTGAGTCTCATTTCCCCTGCCTCACTCACAGACCATCAACCAAGAACATGTGGTGTGGAGTGTGTGGGGAAGAGGCATCAAGGACTTTTCCTGAATCATGGACATATAATTATTTTAAGTTACACGTAGTTTGTTTACGTATCGACTGTGCTTACGATGACATAAGTTACGTAACTTTGAAGAATTGTGACTATGTCCGTAGAGTTAAGTGGATTCCAGCTAAGTATTCACTCAAGAATAATATAATAAGATGAATATTTCTTCAAAGAAAGTGGGGCTGTGTCTTTTGCACCTTGGTCATTGTGCCGTGCCATGTCCCTCGGGTCTATGTAGAGGTCATGGTCTTTGTCCAACTCCCAGAACTTGCAGTAGATGACATAGAAATGTTCATAGGAGAAGAACTCAGTCAGCTGGTTCACGTCTTCTTCCTGCTCCAGCAGCATCACATTCTGGCACAGTAGGAAAAAAATGTCAGTCAAAGCAGACTACCTTTCTGGGTATCTATTATTTTATAGATGACTTCTATTCATATACATTTTTCAATCAAATACAGTTTTTTAGGGCAAACTAAAATGGTTCGGCATAGAGACAAAAGAACAACATTTTTAAAATGCTACCAAAAGTTAATACATATTTTTTTTTATAGATTTGAATGACCTGAGATTTTTGATAAAAACATTCAAATCTATATATTTTTTTTAAATAACAGACAGACACTCAAAGTAAAATCTTGAATTAATATACATTTAATAAATGAATTTAGTCAGATACCTGAAGAAAGTTACTTTTCCTGAGCTCATGAAATGTTATTTTTCCAGTCCACGACCGGTTCACATTGTAAAATATCCTCTGAATCACCTGGGGAAACAGTTGACAAGTTGATCACATACAATTCAACCAATGCACGGGCAAAACTTAACTATTGCGTCGTCTCATTTTAATGACTGGCAATCTGCAGTTTTGCTGTATTAATGCGATGACATGTGTATAATGGTGACATACTGTGGTGATGTATCGTGAGTGAAAGTCTGGTGCCTCCTTCAGAAAGGCCAGGCCTGGATGCGAGTTCACCACATCCTGAAAACATCAAGTAAATTCAGCTCACTTTGTTTTCTACTGCATGTCTGCCTATTTTCCAAAACACAGCCCACAAAACTAATAAACAGAAATGCAAAACAACAACTCAGTGACATGCTGATCTACAACTACAAATGCATATGTTGAGCTGACTTCTCCAGCTAAAATTACAGAGGAGTTAAAAGACAAAAACCACATCTGTCTCTTTTTTTGCTCGAGAGAACACATGACATTCAGACTAGAATATAAATGAAAACAGTTGTTAATGTCAATCTATATCACTTTCTTATACCATATGCTTTATAAATTGTGCTATGTAAAGTAATGGATCCAAGCATTGTAGGGGGAGGCTATCAAATTTAAATGTTTCTTTGACGTCAGAAAAAACAAGTTCAAACATTTTTGGGATGAGCAAAAGCCTTTCAGCTTTAACAGAGCAGTAGTGGGAGACCAGTGAAAGGACATTTGATAGTAACTGCTCGTAACCTTTTCTCCTTCCTCAAGCCATAAAGACACAGGGGGTGGTGCTGCATTTCGAATGAACCATAGTTATATTCTTACGGTCAAACTATCTCATGCCTTTTCTTTATTCTACCCCCTTTCTCTTTTGCTGGAGGAAAGAATTGTTGACATAAATACGAAGGCGGCAATGAAATTAAAAGGCCTTATTTCAGGGCAGCCGTCGTGCCTCTTTGACTCTTACTGTGAGAAATTAAATCATAGAGAAACACATAAATCACAGAGCACAGGAAACAGGCGGGGACAGTCAAATCTACTCCACTGCAATCCTCCTTTCATTCATCAAAACAGTCAAAGGCAATTCACCGCGCGGAGCCATACAAATTAAACAGTAAGTGCCACAAGGCATCTCTGCTGGTATGCTAACGGGTGTCCGGGCTGCTCCTGCTGCCAGCATGAAAATGAATCAGGTGTAGGGTGGGGTCAGTGTGGAGAACCAACACATTATCAGGTGAAGGGAAAATACAAACAGCCAACACAGCAGGTCCACATGGTGAGAATGGTCAACAACGTTACTCTCAGGAAATAATTTGATGAATATGAGGGCAGGTTTTTCCTGGGATTATTTTGGGACTATAACATTTGTATGACATGAGATCTATTTTCATCTCCATCTCCCCTTGTTTAATTTCTGCTGAGCCTGAATCCTGCAGTGGTTCAGTAAACTCCCCCCCCCCCACACTATATTACCAGCTTAGAGTAACATCCCTAAATTAGTTCTCTGCCACATGAAAAAGCACAAGTCCAGATCGCACCACCCAAGCCAATATAATTTTGCCATCCCACATTGCCAAGTTCAGCCCACTCCCTGGGTGTGCTGCAGCCAGTACCTGCAGGAATGGAATAAAGTCGTCTTGTTCCAGGTAATTACAGCCAGGCTTGGCCAAGAGGTGCACAAATTTAGAAGCGTCATCGTGACAGGTCTGCAGCATTCTGGAGAAGAAAAGAGAGAACAGATGGTTGTGAGGTTACTCCCTCTTTCACGCGTACGCTCTCTCCATTTTTTTTAATCATTCTTCTGGAAACGCAACCTTTAAAGTGTTCCATATAGCAGAGTAAGTGCAGGCATAATACATTCTGAAATTAGGATTCTGTATCGCAGCCTGGTGATTATGAGTGTGGAGTGTTATGGTAGCAATGTGAAAAAATTGCACGTGTGTGGTGTGGCCTCTCATCAGAGAAGGGCTCAGTTATGAGCTCAAGTCAAAGGCCAGGTCTGTCCATTTCTCTGGAGGCTCATACATTAATACAAGACCATGCCTACAAGATGCAACCGCATTTAACGCACAATGTGGAGCCACCATTACAACTGCCCAATGGCATTCTTTTCAGTTTCACACAGAAATACAATGAATGAATGTTTTCTTTTATATACAGTACTATGCGCAGAGACTATCTCCTTTGAGTGTTGGTGAGGGATTAGTGATCAATGATTTTTGTTTAGGAATAAAAAGGGAAATGTCATAATAGTAGAAAACTGCATGCAGTGTCTGTGATCCCTACCAAGTGGTCATCATTGTCCGGAGGAAACCGTATGGGCCTTTTGGCTGTGAGAGAGTGTACCAGTGGTCTAGTGAGAACAAGAGGATCTATTGTCTTACTTTCTCCACATAGCGACAAACTTGTGGACGGACACGAAGCCCGTCCTGTCACCCCCAGCCGAGTTGAACAATGGCACTTTCCAAAACAGAGGGCACTCGCAGGCCTGAGGGGACAAGGAAGGAGAGATGGTGTAATGTGGGTTGCAGATATTAAGGAGACGGCACAGTGTATGGATGAAATAATAAATCAGCATTTAACACGTGTGACATGCAATGCAGAAATTAATGGCACAATGACAAACCACTCTGTTTTGATTCAAAAGCAGTGGTGCGTCACTTAAAAAACTTCCTTGAGGAAATCTAGCTGTCATTTCACTCACTTAGGTTCCCCTCAGGCCCGTGCTTACCTTCCTTGAGGAGTAGGAGATAATATTTTCCATGGGGTTTTCAAAATCAGCAAACATTGGTTAAGTCAGGAGCTAAATGGGACTAATGAAAATAATTTGCTGGGTGGCAGCTGAATCTCCATGCTACAAATCACATTCTCACCTTGGCAACCTGCCCCATGTCCTCAATGGTGGCCCTTTCATTTGGAAATTGGGAAAATGTTTTCTCAATTTTGGAAATGAGACTGTCGATGTTGAGGTTGGCTTGGGGCCGGCCCTGTGGGAAGTAAAACTTTGGAATGCTTTCACTGAGCGCAGTGGTGACGGGCTCCTCCGTCCTCACCTGGGCCTGAGACAAACACATAGAAATAAACTGTTAGCCAATAATGTTAGCAAACACTTCCCAGTTGAAGCAGTGCATGAGCTCAAGTTTGCTGTAACACATGAAATCACACCTCTCAACCCGAAGGTCCATGAATGAAATGATATGTCTATAATACATATTAGTATCTACCGGATCGTCACTCTGTAATAGATTTCAATTAAGATGCAGTTAAGCTGTCATAATAAGTGGTGAATATTTTACCCAACAAAAACCTGCTGAAAGCTATGATTGTAAGCCAGTATTGTGAGTAACTTGTTAGCATCATCTGTGTATCAAATTATATCTAAACTAATCTGAGGGCAGTAAAAACAGCAAAACTTGATATAGCTCATTCAAAGATAACATTAATATGTGGTAATCCACTCACAAGTACTTGAACATGTTTGCATATATTCGATTATTTAGTTATTTCTTGACAGCAGAACATATTAGGAACAAAATGGTGGCTCTAAACATGATAACGACTTACTTCTGTTTAGTTATAGACACAAATAACATTTAACTTAACAACAAACTTAAAACAGACCAGTATTTATGTTCATCAGCTAAATGAAATTCAGCATTCTTAGCATTAAATCACAACAAGAACAAAGTTGTGCATAATGTACCATTTCTGACACATAACACTAAACATAATTTTCAATTGGTAACCACACATTTCCAAGATGTTTGATAAACAAATCACAACTTTATTTAAACCTTGTGTTATTTGATTCATCTGAAGTAGAAGGCTGACAAAAGGGTAACTTTTTGGTGACTTAAAACTCATCTCCCATGCTCATCTGTATGTCCCAAGCCAGTGTCTTGCAATGACTGGTTTAGATAATGTTCCTGAGGAGTGTATGTTAGTTTTGAACTGCAGCTACAGTCATGTCTAAAGGACTTCACTAACTTGGAGTCATGACTAGACTAGATACAAGGCGGAGCCAAATATTTACACTCTGTATTGGTTCAACTAATTTCTAGCCAAGTGGAACGGTGTCATTCCAAAATGCCACACCTCTTATTAACACAGGAACCATGACACATCTGTGTATTTATGTCCTTTTAACCTAGTACCTTAAAATACCAGCTTTGTACATGAAGGCTTTCCAGTCAGAGCTGGAATGTTTCCTAACAAAAACATTATGCCCCACTGGTTCCAGACTCCCAGGCCTTCATGATAAATCGAGTTGTTATGATTTAACACACCAATTGAGCACAGTTGACACGACAATGACAAGATCATAATAATTGACAGAAATGACACTGCATGCCTTGCTGTGAAACAGGCAGTGTAGGAAATGAATCAGTGAAGATATTTCAAAGGCCACATATAACAAGTCAGAATGCCCGAGGACACAATATGTTGCTCATATTAGCCAGTTATTAAAAACAGCTTGAGCGTGTGCTTCTCTCAAACGTCATCTCATATTCAAAGACTACTTACAAGAGTGGACAATTCTCTCTTTGGTTTTTAGTTCTCACATAAATACACCCAGTGTTTTCGTAAGAGGTATACATTTCATTTTGCCGTTTGTTTTAGCTCAACACATTCTTCTCATTGTTCACACCTCTCGTTAGAGTTTCTACATATAACGTCAGGTCTGTGGAGTAGTTGAAATAACAGGGCTAAATCTATCCATGTCCATTTCAACATGTGTGGGTGTCAGCATGGACTGAAAATGTTTAACTGTATTCTGTCAGCAGTAAACTGCTCATTTTACACTGCTGAATGATAATTGCTGGTGATCCTCTACTCTTCTCTGCCCAGTGTGTTGGTGTCAGCCATGGCTATAAAAGGACATAAACATCTCCTGTTGCCCTGACCCACACTGTCCCTCCTCTCTCTCTCCCTCACTTTCCTGCTAACCACTAGCAGAGCTCTTGAGCACAACTGGTAAGCCACATGACATTTTGCACAACGACAATGATGAGGTCTGAGAGGCGACGGTGAGCATACATACCAACATACCACACATGATGAAACATCTTACCAACAGTATAATGAGGGCCCACAACTCATGTCTCTTTGTATAAGACATGAAAAACAACAAAATAACATGTAATGAGCAGATACCACTGCACAACTGTCACAACTCACATGACGCAGCAGTGTGTAAGTACGTCTTGAGAGAGAGACATATCTGCTCATTTGTCCTCACCTCCCCAATATGCAACTGACCCATATCATATAATACCTATAGCGCCTCTCTGTAATGAACAACAGTGAGGAATATGTTGTCCACATAACAGCAGGCCTGTTCCACAATGCATTTTGGATGCCAAGACATTGAGTCCACAAATACCAGCGCACATTAATAGACTTGCTCACTGGCTGACAGGCCAGCTACGTCTGTTTAATTAAAGGCACACTGACACAAACACCTGCCTGTCCTTGTTGGAAAGCTCTGAGTCTCTTCTTAAACCGAGATGGCAGAACAAAGTCACAGCCACGTGCCAGCAGAGCCAACTCCTTCCTCAGGTCAGGGTCCTGACGCAGAGACAGCTCCTTCATCCTCATCCTTGCGCCAGACAGGATGGGGAAAACATACAAGCACAACACAATCCGGTGTTATCCTCCTCCCACTAGAAAGCACTCAATTGCAGTCAACACTGTAGGCAAAAGACGGCAGCAACAGTGGAAGTCTTGTGTGTCTGTGTCCCTGTGATTGTCCTCTGTCAGAGCAAGAGCCTCTTAATGCAAGTGAGCAGCTGCAACTGTGGCTCTCTCTCCCATTCCAGATCTGGTCGCACAATCTCAGCTCTGACTGGTGCTCTGTCTCAGTCTCTACACAACACACACACACATGCACAAACAGCACAGGGTCAGGGAGCCCTTGCCCTAAAGTTGCTGGGAAGATAATAAGTGACTGAGTGTGTGTGGGAGTCACTCGGTGTACTGTATGTGTGGGATGGGAGGGGTGTGTGGCAATGGATCTGCTCTTTCCAGTTTGCATTCCTCCATGCTCATGGAAGGTTATGTAAAGAGACAGACCTGTTGTTGCAGCTTGCAGCAGCCACAGGGCCGAAGGAAGGATGCACCTCAATACCACAATGACACGGTGCTCATGTTCACTGGCTTCATTCCTGATACGCTCCCACGCAATCATATACTTCAGAGAATGTTTTGCTTATGCTGTGAACCCTTAAAATGGACAAATCTGTTCTTTTGGTCAGTGCGTCCAGACATTTGAAGCAATGGACTTTAATGAAAGCTACAATGATACATAACTATCCATCCATCCATCTTCTACTGCTTTATCCTCCACAGAACCTATTGCCCTATGTCAGCTGAGATACATAACTAACTAACTATTTAAATTAGTTATATTTGTTACTAACTCTCTGTTTAACAGTCTAAATCTAATTCATCAAACAGCTGGGAGAAAAAAAATATGAGGTGTGAGCCAATAAACAATTAACTAAGGTATTACTACTCAATAATAGATAACAAGAGTGAAGGTCAAATCATCAGATAATACACAGACAACAACTACAGACAATATATTCAATTATTCTACATCGTATCTTATAGTGTTCTTTGTTTTGCCTTCCTTTTGCAAGCTTGGGCTGCCAGCCATTCCATATCTTATTATAGTTGATGGGCAATGGGAGGACGGGAGGGGGTGCATGTCAAATTCAAAGAACGATGACCGAACCAGTCTGAGACTATTAAAAGCACCAGCAAGCTCAAGCCCATTCAGGCGAGCTAAGAAACAAGCTCTGGAGAAACAAGAATGTATCTTTAGTCCACAAACAAATAAACACCTGCATCTGGTTGCTGCTGTCCTGCAAGCATGGCAATTACATCAATTCCACATAAATATACTGATCTAACAGCTCTGAGTTTGCCTTTACAACAGTGACTGTAGGCAGGAAAAGCCCAACATCTGTATGCCTATAGCATCACCACCGGATGTAAAGATTAATTAAAAAGAAATGGAATAGAGATGTTTGCACCACGGAAGGTGAAAGCACACCCATATTATTTTTAGATGACAGGATCCCCAAGTCTACGCTTTTCCACTGTTTTACGCTCAACCCAGGTTCCTGTTATCCTCCACGCAGGAAACTGCACATGCTTGATAAGCTGTTTGTGCCAACAGTACCAAGACCAATATAAAATCTAGTAGATCCCAGAAAACTGACATCTCACATGAAACACCATTCTGCCTGTTCTGTTGTTGTTTGTATTTAGCGAACAAAATCAGAAGTCTGTTGCACAAACAGATGTATCACAACACAACAAAGAAAAGTCATGTGTTGTTTTAGTATGTGGACAGTACAATAATCTATTTTGTCAAAATTAAATTTATTATTTTGGCGTTATGGCCAAAACATGTTTGTGGTGGTAAAACTGAATATTCTGAAAAATTCTTTCTCTCCATTTTATAGGATATAGTCACGTTAATTTGTAAAGTGGAAGACAAAGAGGGGAAAAGCAAATGTCTAAATCTGGGATCAAACCATGTATGCTGTACCCGAGTGTTCCATGACCTTGAGTTCTGAACTCAAGTTTTTTTTTTTTAAGACAATACTTCATGGGCCTTTATTATCGCCACAGCCATTTTGATTAACAAGTGCAGGTGTATAGGTGGATCCGCAACCAAAAACATTATTCCTCTTGCCATGGCTAACAGCACAAAAGCCTTTTATATAACCCAAATAGACAAACACCACAAATGATCAACACTAACCAAATCATCTTTGGGCGTTTACTAAACCTGGAAATGATTTTTCTCCACAAACCAAAATTATTCAGTTTTAATGTTTTCTCTGTTACACGGAGCAAAGAAACCAGGAAATATTTAAGGGTTAGGCTTGTTTCTATTATTGAAAAAGTCTAATTTGTACAGAAACATGTGTCTGGTATTTTGTTTTTGTTGATTATGCAACTGATGTGATTATCAAGCACCCTGTCTGGAGTTAGTGAGCTGACTTTAAAAAAGTGATGCTCTGCGCTTTTCTAAAACTGAGCTATTTAAGAGTCAACAAGCAAGGCCGGATGGCAACTACAGTGGAGAGAAATACCAGAAGGGTGGGGGGAAACCTGATCAAAAATACCCTAAGGGCCCATCTGCCAAACTGTCAATATGAGCATACATGGTGTACGTGGTGTCCCACAAATGATATGTTTGGCTGGGTTCACTGTGTGCATTGCTGAAGTGATTGAACCAGTTTTGTACCACACTATGTCCATCCAGAGGTGAACTTATCACGACCCTGGAGTGGAGCTACAACCAAGTCACAGCATGGCTACAGAACTCATGCAACTGTAAAACCCAGAAAGCTCTAGCTCAATCCATCACAACTGGATGTCTGAGAAGGGGATTTTGGAATACATGCGAATGTGAGCCAAAAACAAGCCTGATTGACAACACAGTGGGCTCAGGGAAGGCCAACAAATAAAGCATGATGTGTGCAAATCAACATCCTTGCATAAAAGCAATATTGCAAAAGCACAACCCATCAGAATTATTTGCTGAAAACCTCTACAGTACATGTCACTAGAAGTGGAGCAAATGGTCAGATCACCAAAGGAAGAAGCTGCACATATAAGTTATAACATATA
Source organism: Solea solea (assembly GCF_958295425.1). Lineage (NCBI taxonomy): Eukaryota > Metazoa > Chordata > Actinopteri > Pleuronectiformes > Soleidae > Solea > Solea solea. The sequence goes on along the minus strand of NC_081135.1, from coordinate 20,333,981 downwards.
AGAATTATCCAAAACAGAACATGGTATGTGCACATCTGCTATCTTGCGCAACAGTAATGGTGCAAAAGCACCTGCCTATCTGTCTCTTTAGAGGTTTGTTGAAAAACCTATGTAGTCTATGTGTAAGCAGAAGTGGAGCAAAGGGGACAAAGCACTAAAGAAGGAAGCTGCAGAGAAGCAGTGCTTACAAGACACCTCTGAGACATTATTACACATATTTACCTAAATATTCAAAGTTTAGTTATTTATTAGTCACAGCTGTTTTTGAATGTCAAACAATTTAAAATAATATATATATATATAACCACTGTAATATTACAAAATCAATGTTTCGTTTCCAGGATTTTCAAATAAATCCAAAATAATGTGGCTATAAAATGAACAAGCAGGAAGCTATGTGGCTTTAGTTAAAGGTTTCAGGTATTTACCTCATTTCACAATAGAACTATAAATTTATGAAGTTGCACAAACAGCAGATCAATTGGGACAAGTAAGTTATCTTGGATGAGGAGAATAAATGCATGCAGGATCGACATCTCTCTTTTTTTTTTGTGCCATGGTTCAAATAGGCCTAGATTAGCAGATTCTATGCCAACACACAAACTTTGCAATCATACATTTAACATACAAGCTGCCAAGGCACAACAAATAAAGCACTTGTGGGAAACAGTTAAACACTCTCTCACTCTCTGACAAGGCAAGCAACTGATAACACGACCCTAGACCCCCAGCTTCAAATAGCTTTGTTACTGAGCCCAACTAAGCATGTTATAAAAAGACATCTCGAGAAATAACCATTGAACTTAAATGTAGATGTAACAGAAGAAAAAGTCAACTCTCAAAGGAAACTTATTTCTGCTGCTCTATTTTCCTCAAACTGCTGTGTATGTCACCTGTTACAGCGTTTAGTAAGCAAGCGAGTTAAGTAGGACAGCAGAACTGAAAGCTAAACATCTTTAGTGGGGTGATATTTACTGTACTAAGAGTAAATAAAAGATAAATGACAACATATTCTGACAATGAGAAGCATCTAATGGTGGCAACGTCAGAGTAAATTACACATAGGATAAATGTGCTGCCACATCTCCTCTCACTTGCAGAGTTCTGGGTAACTGATGCCAACACAAGGGAACTAAGGCTATCTATATCAGTGTCTGATGTCAAAGTCGGACCAGCTGTTCTAGACTGCATCAGTCGGACATAAATTGAATTTTTGAATAATCCTTCAAAGAATGCATCTGTACGCAGGAATTCATTTTGTTGTCTTAAAATAGAAGTATTACTTTATACAACCTCACAGTCCCTTCAATAATGAGTGACACAGAGTGGACAAATGCCATGACACATCACAGCAGAATACACAGACTGTATTATTAAATCATTAAACCAGTTGCTTTATTAATGGGTGGCATTAGTAGAAAAAGGTCACTAGGAAGAAATCAGGAGGTTTATCTGTCCAGCCTTTCGAGTGTCAATCAAGAAAACTGATTAAAGAATCAAAGCCATTCTTCAATGACAAACACTGAAGATGAAACCTTCCATTGGGGACCAGCATGCTGCGCCAATGGTTTCCTTTTTTACTCCGTCTACATCTTGTGGTCAGGCTATTTTAGCAACAAATGTTTGTAACTTGAACTTGACGTGAAATACTCTAAAAGATAAGAAATACTACATTTTGTGATCTATTTAGGTATGTAAAGAATAGAAAAGATAGACCTTTAATTTGACAAAAAGTTCTGAAAGGTGATTATCTGAGTTAGGGCACTTCAATTTGGGATATGATTCATATTAATGTTATAGTGACTTAAACATTCATGTAGGCTACGCGTAGTTGTATGCATAACTCTAAAAAAGACATTAATACCCCTTATAATCATCAAGAAACATACAGTATACCATGTTCTGAGCCCAACACTGGGCCAATTTCTGCAGTATCAGTGCTTCGGCGAGAGAGTGAGAGAGGGACAGGGAACAGTTGCCTCCCCAATGCTTTTTTTTTTAACATGTCAACAACATGCAGGACGCGGGGCCTCAACGAGCACGTGCCACCAGCTGTCTGGCTGCCTCACTGTCATCACACTCACTAATATCCACAGTCTATAACTATTCCAGGCAGTCGTGTTGCACTTCTCATCTTGACAGAGTAGAGAATCCTTAAATCAGATATTCAAATAACTTTGGGCCTCTTAACCAGTTTTGTGCAGCTGGTTTTCTTTCTTTTATAATCAAACAGCCCAAAGCCAAGTTCTTATACATTTATAGGCTTTATAGTTACAGCATAACAAGCTCTGAAGCACAGGCTGACGGGAATAATGAAGGGCGACAGTGATAGGCTAGGTTCAGACACTCCTACATCTCATACCACACTAACTCATGGGTGAGGCCGGATTGTTTGGAAAATATTTGATGAATAATTGTACATATCCTTACAGACATGGGGACTCCACTATGACAGTGCATAGTGGACAATCTCTGATTGCTTTTGATGCTTGTGGTCTGCCTGGAAAAAAAGATCTCAGAGAAAAAAAGTGGGACCAGTGTTAAGAAACTTGAAACTTTAAAAGTCAGCATTGACTGAATCAACTGACTCAAGCCCCCCTTGTGTCAATTAAGCCGAAAGAAGAAGAATTATCTTGGTAACTCATCAATCAATTACATACATTTTTAACTGGACTGTTGAATGTTATGGTATGATGACATGCACCGAGAAAAGTATAAGCATCAACGTAACCTCACACAGTGGTCACATTTTAACTTTTTCAGGATCAAGAAAAGCAGCTGAATGCAATTAATTTATATAGTCATTGTCTACTACTTCATCCAATAACATGAGTGGCACGGGGGCGCTGGAGCTAATCCCAGTTGACATAGTTTGCTCGTCCATCGCAGGGCAAACATACAAAAATAAACAACCATTCACTCTCACACCTACGGTCAATTTCGAGTGTCCGATATACCTCTGCATGCCTTTGGACTACCCAAACCAGGATGTGAACCAGCGATCACTGATCTTGTTAATAATCTTCAAATCTTTAAGCAATCTCAATCTCTAAAATAAAAATAGGAAAACTCAATACTTTTTTGCAAATGTGGAAAATTTCAAATTCAACAGTACTTTTTGTAAAGGTGGATATTACCCAAGCCTAATCCATGGAATTAATTCCAGGCTAGTAAACTGTAAAGTTGCAACACACTCTAAGTTACATTTAGTAACAGGTGACACAATAAGGGTGGAACACCAGGCTACACCTTGGATTTTGACATTTAATACACTAACCTTAGATGAAAACCCTGAGGGGTGCTGGCTTAAGACTAAATCTTGTTCAAACCTGTCAAACTGTTTCATAATAATTTGGATAAGAGGTTTGATTATGATAACCAATCACATAAGTGTTTACATCATTTTTTTAGAGCAATTCACACTAAAACAGAACTTCCCAATATGGAAAAAAGTTTACATAAACACAGCATTGTTTCAGAAATGTCTTAATACACACAAACCCCCCAAAACAACTTTAAGTACTGTAGGATAAATGCCAGGCCTGTATGTGGTGCTGTAACACTGCCACAGAAGTACACTAAGAACAGAGACGATGTGGAGCATGTGCATAAAGCTTGTTGTAATGTGCTGGATTAAGGGTAAAACTTGTTCTTGTGTGTATGGGCCCTAAATGCTCATTATTTGAACTTTTCCAAAGTGTTTGGATGGGCTTAGAGGTGCAACTAACGATTATTTTCATAATCGATTAATCTGTCGTTATTTTCTCGATGAATCGTTTGGTCCATAAAATATCAGAAAACCATAAAAAATGTTGATCGGTGTTCGTCAAACCTGGAAATGATGATGTTCTCAAATGTCTTGTTTTGTCCACAAACCAAAATGATTGACTTTTAATGATTAATTTGTTATCCAGAGCAAAGAAATTAAGAAAATATTCATATTTAAGAAGCTTAAACAATCACAAATATTGTTTTAATCATGTAAAAAGCTTCAAACCGATGAATCGATTATCAAAATAGTTGTCGATTAATTTAGTAATCGATTAATAATCGATTCATCGATTAATAATCGATTCATCGATTAATAATCGATTCATCGATTAATCGTTTCAGCTGGGATGGGCTGACTTACCTTTTTTGTGCTGACAGACTTCCGTAGTACTCTGCCATTAGGTCCTGTCATTCTGGTGTTACTGCTACTCCCCGAGGGGAGAGTACTGGTTGATGTCGGGCTGGAGGGAGTACAGTGGGCAGTGGGCTTCTTCTCTGCCAGGTTCTTTTGTGATGCCACATTGTTGTTGTCCCTGAAACTCAGTGAACTTTTGACCTCGGCATCCCCATCGCCCACTTCAATGTTTTGTCCACTTCTAATTAGGTCAAGATAATCTTTGAGTAGTGACTGTGTTGCAGGATCACTCAACCAGTTGAGAAAGAGTTCATCCACCTTCATTTGAAGAACTGGCTGGAGGACTTGTGGAGATGGCATTGTACACAGTATCACTTACTGGGAATGTTGACAATTGAACCTGTGCAAAAATGAAAGGATGGTTAACATCAAAGCAATTCACCCTGGTCTCTGTATTTACAGGCCAGCTTCTTCAAGTGTTTTTATGTTAAGCGTAAATCCTGTTAAGTCTCCTTTACTTATATAGCCCAACATCACATGTGTTTGTTTACAACCAGCACTGTACACATTCTTCTCATAGACACCTGGGGTGTATTTGCTTACAAAAACAATATAAATATATGCAGCTGTTTCAAATGTACTGTATTTATGTTCCACAGGTGATTGCAATCTTAAATGACATGGCTCAGTTGTGACAAAACCCAGACTCATCCTAAGTTATCAAATTCAAAAATAATTCTTTGGAGAGATTGCAAAAGCCATTTTTGGTGAGATACAGGTGATGTGGCCTGCACATTCTGTAACATACACCCAGAAACTCCATTTGTACCATCTATTTTCACACCGTGAACACACAGGTGTTTGTCAGTTCACATTGGATCATATCTACATTAATTATGTGATAATCATGTGGTGAAGGATGTACTGTTTGGCTTCACCCATTATTAAAAATAATTTCACTTCCACATAAGTTAATTTTATTGCTTACCACATTTTCTATTGATAATTGTATAGTGTTAAAAGTCAAACCCTTATTTTGCCATTTCTGTAAGGAAGAAGAGCAGAAGGTAGCATAACAGAAAAAACTATAAATTAACTACTGTTGGTTACTGTTAAGTTATCATTATCACTGGCATGAAATATCATGCAAAACATCACAGGAACTGCATTAAAATGGACAGCAAACACTATGTTATGCAGAACAAATTTGCTTTTGATATTAATTATATTATAAAGTGGGTTGCAATGATTTGTCATCTTTGAAAAATGGTCCCCATCTAAAAAGTCTGGGAATATATATTTGGATATTTGTTTTTGCTTGATTTGTATTCATCATTTATAACGTATTATACATGTTGTTATTGTTGCAGCTTTTTATATTTTAATGTAGACATATAGCCATGGCTACAGATGCAGTGTCACCTTTTGATAAAAAAGAAAACGGCACTTTCAGTGGTTTGGGGACAGTCACCCTTATTTGATTATACAACAAATACTCGCTTACGTTACGAATTTTAGCGCGAACTGTCAATGCCTTTACCCAAATACCCACTGTAGGGTAAACGTAAAACACCACCGAGCCGTGTAATGTTAGCAATAATCTTAAACTCCGCCGTCAAACACAAACCGGTTTAACGCCAGATAGTAATGAGCTGACGTTGTGTAGATCTGTCGGTCAAATTAAACCAACCGGGGTGAATATAGTTAGTTATCTCGGTGTTCGATACAAACTAGGAGTGTGTTAGCTACGATAGCTTTAGCAAGCTAACGTTAGCTTACCAAGTAAATACGACACTAACCTTGCAGTGTATGGATAGTAATCCCAGATGCCTCGATATTGCTCTACATTTATTCTTTCCTCTTAAGAGTAGTTGTGTTACGTACGACCATGTGTACCTGTTGATTAACTACGTAATTAAAGACTGTGGTATCTCCTGTGTTCATTTCACTGGGCAACTTTTCAGGATCACGTTCCCCTGGTAACCACAGAAAAATAACGCGAGATCTTCCGCAAGGGTGAGAGTTCATCTGTGATCCCACCTCAACGGTGGCAGCGGTTTCTTCACATGGTTTTACAGATGGTGAATGTTTGCTTTATTAATGCTGTGTGAATCCCATTTGAGAATATAACTTGCTTGAAAAATGCATTTTGTGTTTTATTGAATATAAATTGTATACCGTAGCCACAATTGAAATGTTGGACGGTGTTTTTGCGTTGTCATAACACTTAATTCATATTGTTTTAATGTGCCAACTGCAAATCACCCAACCAACCAAAGCTAAATAGAATATGACACACGTTAAAGGTATGTATTATGTTTCTGCCCACAGGTAACAGCTACTAAGCTTGAGATAAGGCAAGGACTATTCAACCATCCAACCTGTTCACTACAGGGGAGAAGAGGAAAGTGGTAAGTGGTGCAAACCCATGACAAACCCTAAAATTTACATATGAGTCTCAATATTTCATTCAAAACACTTGAACACCGATTGTTTTAGACTGAGATATGTCCCATGTACTTACAACATGAGAAATGACCATCATCTATTGTGTGGTATATTTATATTTTACAATGTGGAAATCTTTATTCCACAGTTACAATACAATAATATAATACAGGGCAATACAACATCACAACAACAAAGACACTTGCTTGTTGAAGCACAGTTATATTCATGCACGCTGTTTTCCTCTAATCTCTGATTACCATCTCCATTGTATGTTAATTTGTGATTGTTTGGCTTTTTGCAATGCACAATCAAAAGTGGAGCTGGTCATCTCTGCAGCACTAATTTGCAGAAAACACATTCCTGTATGTTCAATTTAGCCTCTTATGAGCTTGATCCTGACTGTCTTTGCATGAATAACAATGATACAGCTGTGCCTGATTCCACTCCTTTCTCTCCTCGTGCCCACAATCTTAAAAGCAGCTGGGCTGTGCAACTGGTGTGTATGGAGTTGGACATATTTATTGATTACTGTAGGGAGGAGTGGTCAGTGTCATCATGGCTCCCTCACTGCATCCCCAGCATAGACAGCAAACAACACAAGGAAAGGTCAGTCTAAATAATTGTCACCAGATCTTGACAGACACTTGAAGCAAAATAATCAAAATAAAAATGTAATGTATGTTTAGTTGATGAGGAAACACACTGTGGTTGCACTTGAGTGGCTAACATGTAAAATTAAAACTGATATTCTCATATAGAAAAATATTAGTTCGTAAAATTAGTAAAAAAAAATGTGTTTAATTATTTTGCTTGTTTTTTCATTTTGTTTTCTTTTTATTTATTTTGAATTCATATTTTATAAATTCGACGTGACACAAGGGATTATACTGTTTGTATCTTTGACAACAATTATGCATCAAACAATGAAAATTCTTGATAAAGTCAGTAAAAATGACCTGACAAGAACTTAATTGATATGTGTCTTTGCACGAGGGATGTCAGACACTTTTTGATTGCTATTTCAGTCATTACGAGCTTGTAGCATGCTTGTTAGGAGCAAATGAATGGTGGCTGTACAGTGGTAAAAAAAACTGAATTTTCATGATTGCTTCCCTCGGTAACACCAGTAAATCAAATCTGAAACATTCAAAGTTGTCTGATGCGCCGAACTTAATGAGAAACGTTTTTATTCTTTAGAACAGCGAGCCTAAAAAGCAAAGGTCTCGAAACTTGAAACTTTGCTACTTTTCAAAGCGTAATTACAGTGTACAAATAGGATTTTACCCAAAGCAATGTGCATGTTGTTTTTTCATGCCTTGAAGGACATTTCAAAGGTTTGGCCGAGGCTGAAACCACAGGGGGACAGCTGGTTAGTGTAGGAAAGTGTTAGTGAGGAGTTCATGTGTGCAGCTCTCCCTTACTGCTGTCAGCTATGTTATATGGGTGCTCTGTGAAGTAGGCGATAAGCAATCTGCTCTAATAAGGAGAGTGAATAAAGTTGAAAGTGTTGTGCTCTAGCTGTGTACTATAGAGAGTTATTTGGATGGTACCATATTCTATGCACATAGTAGATTAGGCAATAAACCATGGTTATTTAAAGTTTATGTCGGTTTCACATTAGAGAAGTTTAGGTGCAACTTTGTAAACTTTGTTTCATATTAACTTTGACTCTCATATTACTTTTATTTAGATTAAGTTCATCATGAATGGAATGCTTTTTAAGGATTTACAGAACCTAACTGTATTATTTAGTGTATCTGTTTGTAATAACTAAATTAATTAAATAAAACATAGATGGATTGTGTAATTTAAGATAATTTACCCTATGACTTAAAATGCTTATATTTCTACATTCAAACAAACTACTACTACTCCTCTCGCAGATTTTTGTCATCCCAGAGGGTATCTGGTTCATTTCAAGCCTTAATATCTATAAGTGAACCTGGGGAATCTGGTGTTTTTGGACTTAAAATTAGATCCATTATAATTTTGCTTTTTATTGGTCTTTCACATCAAAGTTATACGATAACGTGTTTGAGCTCACTTTGTTCAAGATTAGACAAACCAAACATCTAGTGTCCTCTTTTTCAGAAAAACACATCTGATAGTTATAAGCTATACAAAAATGCAAAGTTGAACACTTTAAGAGTCAAGATTAAATACGGATAAATGTAAAACATAGAGTATATACAGATTATTCTGGAATTTATTTCTGTTCAGTACAGAATGACTGTTTTATAATTTGTCTTTGTCTTTGGATTGTTATATTATACACATGTGACATTATTGAGTTGATAGGTGTTTTTAAAAAGGTTTCAAATTCATTTTAGTTGGATAAAAAAAACAGTTTATTTCAAAAAAGTTTCACAGCTTATCTCAAAAAATGGTTAAACTTTTCTATTATTCCTCACAAGAAAAGATTCAATTTTATATTTTGTGGAGAATTAAAAATTCCTTTCCATTGAATGACAGACATTTTTTATATATGCTTTCTTAAGTCTAGTGATCATAGGATTTTTTTTAATATCTGTGCTGAAATCTTGCAGCAGTGCTAACTGCTAATGTAGGAAAGTGGAGATAACAAAAATGATCCAGAAAACAGGAGTAAACCTAGTTGTTTAAAAATTGTAAAACTCATTAAGTCCATTGAGCTTTTAAATAACATTCTGTATTTGTTGTCCCATTGAAACATTATTCATATTTTTTTGTAAAATGTGCTTACCTGCTCATTGAATATTATCAGTAAAAACAATGCAATTTCGGGAATATATACAAAATCTATTCTTATCAGCAAACGTGTACTGTGTACTTCTTCAAATACACATTTTCCCACTGTATTTGTTTAGTTCCATTTCTATCAAACAGATGCTGGAAATGTGTTATCTTTAATTTGTTGTTTTGCACAGCTCAGAGCGATAAAAATAATTTCTCGCTACACTGGCCGTTACAGGCTGCCACCACCGTGGTCCAGAGATGTCATTTTAACTTTTGTATTTTGCCGCTGCCTATGCATCAGCACACACTGCTATTCCAAAATGAACAGACAGAAGAGATTTGTAGATATTTCTCCCCGCCGCTCTGATTTCCAATAATAGCCAGACATTATTGAAGTAACTGCAAACATAAAGCAGCAATTTTAAAAGAATGTTACTGGTCCAGTGATATTTTTGACCAGAAATGGCTTTGATCTTGGTCTTAAACATTCTCTGTTTGATACTGCTTTCATACGAACTGTGGTGTGAACCTCACTTTCCGCCTCCCAAAATGGCATCGGGTAGTGATGAGTCTTCTCATAGTTCTTTCATGGCTACGCTGTAAACATGCTACACAGTTTTATTCCTTGAGAAAAATCACAGACAGAGAATCAAACTGTCTTCAGTCAACATTTAGATTCTTAATACGTTGTGCGAAAAGCAGCCGCAGAGGAGGAGACTTTTTTCATTAGACACTTCACTGAGGCTCTGAAGTTTGCTCCTTCCATTTGAGATTACTTTAAAAGAGAAACAATGCCTCTGCCTGTTGGGGCCTTTGGAGATTTTCTCATCACATATTAATGAAAGAGGTGGCATGTATAGAGTTGGGGAGCTCAAGCAGGAAAACCTGGTGGCAAGGATGCCTTTATATTCAAGGATGCAGGACAGATTAATCAATGTGGTATTTGACATTTCTCAAGACATTTTTAACATAATCACTGATGTGCTTCACAAATTCTGCACATTTCCCCCATATTAGTATTGAGACATATGCAGTACAGTCAATATGCAAGGATGTAGAGTGTGCGACAGCTGCCTGTAGAGGGCACACTTCACCTGGGATGAGTCAAGGCTATGTGCACCTTTCCCTTTCCCACTCATAGGCAGACATGCACACACATTAACATTATTCACTTGTGTATAATAATCATTTGTTTTTCTCAGTTATTTAGATGAATGTACTGTACATCACTTTCCCATATTTGCCTCCATTTTTCTTTTAATGAGACAAACCCATGAAGACAGAGACGGGACATTTTGATATCCTCACAGGATCATGGTGCACAGGAACATTAGTGCTCATAATTCATAGCAAATCAAGAAAGTATCTGTTGGAACAGAGGGTGACACCAATTACCAGTTGTTTATTGTTTGCTATTGTTTTGTTTACTGCAGTCTAATCATATTTGGAGGTCAGCCACAACACTACATCAGCTCCAAGTGGAAACGCTCTTTTGAAGCCTTTCATTGTGCCATATTAGTTGCGCTGAGCAGCCTCAGACAACATGCTGTCTGTGCTTTCAAGATAAAAAGAAACAAGAATTACATCACTTTCTAAATAACTTTGTAAGTTAAGGAAATTGCATGGAAATTAGTCACCTAAAAAAACCTTCCCATTAAGAAAAATGTGTTTCATCTGTAAATTTGCTTCGAGATAATAATCATTAACATAATGACTTGAACATGGGAACATGATTTTGTGTTGGATCCTTGGTAAATGTTTTTGGCGGCTAATGTTTGGCCAGACAAAGCTCTCTTTTTCTTTCCTGCCCCTCCTATAGAATAGCAGATTTGTGGCATGAAAGCAAGAAAATCATGGAAATCAGCAAGGCCTTCATTATACCAAGGTCATTACAGCTGGCTTTTATCCTGTACGTATAGGAGGGAAGGGAATCCTATTCTCCATCACCCAAGGCCTAACCTTTGAACACACACACACAAGCTTACACCAGGGCTAACATTGCTCACACACACACAAGCTTACACTGGGGCTAACATTGCTCACACACACACACACACACACACGCACACTCATGCACACACATAAACACACATTCGTTTCGCTTTCATTTGGCTTCCTTGAATTTCATCATTCATTTTTACATCACATTAGTGTTGTGTGTTAGTGGTTGGCACATCTGCATGTAGAGGGTGGCTGTTACTTCAGGAAAAGACTGAATAATGTACGGGAAAAGGCAGGGAAAGGCTCGAAGGGAGTCGGCAACCGCACGGAGGATTGACTCCTCATACCACATATGAAACACAGTGTACATGGAGGGAGATAAGTAGATCAGGATTGCCTTGGATTTTGCATCACTAGACTATAAGGTAAACTAGAGTGTGGGTGAGCTTGTTGTAGGCCATGCAGAAGGACACTTTCAGGATAAGAGTTCCCTAACTGATACTTACACCCACAACAAAGCAATTTATATATAATATGACCAAAATGTGAGGTAAATGACTAAAAGACCACAGATTCTCAGAGTCACTCTTGGAATAAAAAAAGTATTAAAAGCACCCCCCTTTTTCTTTTGAAAGATCAGTCACAGCTACCTTTTCCGATCTTTCCAGAGATGGGTTATTATAATAACACATTTTGTTACTGCAAGTAGGCCATTACTGTCAAAGTAACCCTATCCCACAATTAGGACCAAAAAAGAAAAACACAAACAAACTGAATTAATATTTTTAATAAGCATCACCAGACAGCTGAGTTTTACCCAATAGTTCCATTAAAAAGAGAACAACTGTGATCTTTAAGGGGAAAGAAAGTGTTCTCTTAATGTGCGCCAATAATGGTCTCTTCTGTCTCAGCGGCTGTGTCTGATTTGAGACTCTCCATTGATCTGATACCACCAAGAACTGGCCTGCATATTAAACCAATGCTGTAATACAGCTTCTCGGAGATGATGAATTGTGTGTGTGTGTGTGTCAGTGTGCAGAAGCATGGCTATAGTTCAGTTTAAGGAAAAAAGAAAAGAAAGAAAGCATATTCAGTTATGAGTTGTCCATTAATTGTCATACTATCTGTAATATCCCTCAAAAGCACTGCAGTTCAACGACTGCCAACACATCGGCTTTCACTTGTGATCCTGACATCATTTAATCTTTAGTAGGAGCTTTGGGATTTTTGTCCAAAATCCTTGATTTGGTTCACCTTACAGGATGAGCCTCATTGTCTGTTTTCCAACATAAGCAGACTCATTATTGTGCTCTCTGTTGTCCAAGGAACACAAACTCTCTTCCCATCTTTAGATAATGAAGCTTCTCAGCGTTGCAGCGTGTTCACAATGCATTAAATACATATTTATAGCTAGAAAATACCATTTGGCCTGCATGGGAGCTGACAGCTGGCCAGGAGATATCCCGTTCCATGTACGTACATGTGTAAGCACATAAACACACAAGCAAAACCTAGATATTTTTGATGGAAACCTTTCACACAGTGTGAAAACAATCCACCGCAGTTTCGCTGTTGTTCTGCCAGGGTGTTTTATGAGCACTGAAAAGGATGCACACTTCTCAGATTAATGCTGGCAGAAGTACTTGGGAGACAGTGTCAGAAAAGAATGAACATAAGGCACCTGATCTGACAGGATCAATGAAAAGCAATTAGATTATAAGTCCGTGGAGGCAGAGCCACACGTGTGTGACTGCAGGGGCAAAGACCTTTACAGCAGCATGGAAAACAGGGTATGAAGTAGAAAATTGTGTTTGGGTGGTTTTCTTTTAGATCTTGAATAGGACAGAATTAGTTTTTCTCGCATAAAATGAAGCAGTCTGTGATTGTATGCATGGTGTACAGTATTTATGTGTTTGTCTGCATGTGCGTCTGTCTCCTTGTGTGATTTGCACGTGGCTTATGTGTTTTGCCTAACATCTATTGTCATAATGATGTGTGATTATTAAGGGAGCAGGGTTTTCACAGCAGGGAAAAAAGGGGCTGAGCCGACAACAGGTTGGGCCTCCCTTTGTGTCTTTGTTTGAACACTCAGCAAATACATATTCATGTTCCCAATGTACACACAATAGCACACATTTGTTTATAATCTTTGTTTATTTGGGTTGCATACATTAAGAGAAACATATTGTTTGCGGTTGTAATGCAAACGGGGTTGCGAGGTGAAAGCGACGACAGGTTTCTCGTAAAAGAGGTGGACACATTCTCTAGAGTCAGTGCCTTGTTATTCCAGTCGTATCCCTGGGAGAGGTTAAGCTCTTGCAGCAGGCTAGCTATTAAGCTAAACCATGGTGCGCTGTGTTCTGTGTGGGCTGAAAAGACACATTTCTGACCATCAGCCTACCTCCTGTGCCTCATTCCAGAGAATAAAAGTGCAGTTAGAGAGTTTTTTTCCCGTCAATTTATGGGTATAATGATGACCTACAACAAATAACTCAGTATATAATCCAGGCTTTGTTAGTTTATTATGGTAGTTTTTTTGTTTGTTTATCTGCTCCAGCCAAGACATCCTTCCTTTGCGGCCCTTAAAACCAAGTGATGGTCTAAACGTATTGTACTGGCTACAATGAAGTGCCTTCTCCCTCTGCACTGGATTCATGAATCTGCTCCTTTCCAACACTAGATGGCTGTCTGTGCTGTGCATGCTTTCTATGAGCCAAAGTGCAGCCTCTCTATCCTGCTTTCATTGGCCCTGGAAATGCGAGGCTGAGCGAAAGATATTTGTTAATAATGCTTTGAGACACTCGGGTTATGAAAACACACAGCTACACAGACATAGCACCCAACTTAATGTTTTGATGTTTGAGTTTGCCAACCCTTATCTTTTTTTATGAAGTCATGAACAATGGATTAAATGTACTGTCAGATGCAGATGCACACTCACTGAGGTGAAAGTGCATTTGAGTAGATTTAAAAATAAACTCTATGCAATGTCAATTTGAATATATAGCCGACAAATCTGATATTTTTTTTGTAGCTCAGAAAAGACTTCAGTTTAACTGAAATATTGCTAAATAAGTCAAGGGCACTATTAGTGTGAAAGAAAAATCACTGAACACATTGTTTATCATTCCATTTATTGTATAATTATTGTGACTTTACAGCACCATTTTCGTATTAGTATATCCATTGTGTGTTTTGTTTAAGAGGCTATTTGTAGTTTCATTATGTGCACTAAATGCAACCACATAGAGCACTTGGCTGCAGTATTGACTTTGAAAATTGCCTTTCTTCTTCTTCTTCAGAGGCCGTTCGTCTCTTTAGCCTTAAGCTCCCAAACCGCACAGGCGGTCAGATCACGGTGGCCTTTTATTATGATGTCAGCACTATGCTTAAAGAGCATTCAATATCTCCAGAACTCTCTTATGTGGAACATCAATAGAATACAACAGTGGAGGGCTATTCCTAAAAGCCGGACAGTTCATTTGCTCATTGATTTATCTGACAGTGTAATGGAATTAACTAGCAGTGATTATCGCAAACAAACAGGTTGTTTGTTTGTTTTCCCAGCATCTGTTCACTGCGAGTTTCAACACTGGTTGTGTAGAGGTGCACAGTCTTGTGTTTGCGATTTAAATTGCTTATGATATGATATCAGTTCTTATGAAAAAAAAAAAGTGATTGAGCATTACCATATGATATATAGGTGCTCTAATGCAAGAATGAGAACTTGGGTATCAACCATTTACTTCTACTGTTTGTATTGTTTTAGAACATAGAACAATGAAAAAAATAGAAAAAAAATATTGCAGCCTATGCAATATGTAAATGATATAGTTTAAAATTGTGCACTGAACAAAGAAGGTAGAAGGAGGAAGAAGGAAAGAAAGCTGAGAAAACAAATGAGAAGAGCAGTGGGCTACAGGAGAGAAGGCTATTAGGCCCTGTCTTATTTGCAGGGCAGTTGAAGGTTGGATGTCTAGAGAAGAAGTAATGCTTTGTAAGATGGTTGTAGTAAAATCACCCACATTAATCGCAGTGTGGTTGCTTAAGGATCTGAAAACACTGGGCGGCATTACTCACTCTTTAATGACAATAATTCTCTTTATTTTTTGAGTTATACAGCTGATAGCAGAAGTCTGGTATAGCCTCAATTCCTCCTTTACAGAAAGCTGAAACAACAAATAGAAACCAAAAAACTCAGATTCACTTTTATCTTTGATATTGTCACCATGGTGCTGAACTCAAAATCCTCTAAGATTCAAAGAAGTTAGAATATTCAGTGCATGGTGTGTTTGTGTACATGTGTGCAGTCATGCCTCTCCATCTGCATCTACAGCATCTCTGGCTCAGTAATTCTTGCAAACTGAAATGAAAACCTTCATAGCAATATGCAGATTTCTTTATGCAAAGCAGATTACCTATGGTGCGTGTACAGCAGCTAATGCCTTTGATCAGTCTCTCTGACATTCTCTAACGACTGAGAAGAAAAGAACTTAAAAATTGTAAAGGCCCTTAATTGAAGTGAACATAAAAGAAGATACATGGTGTTAATTGGTATATGCTAAGAATAATCTAGACCATGGAGACCACTGTCCCTTACCGGCCCCCCTGCCAAAGTGTCAGGATTTACATCTTTAATTCAAGATTTCCCCTCATTAATTACCTCGCAGGCAGTGCAATGCGAATCACTTCATTTTAAAGTATAATAAACACCCCCCCCCCGCCATGAATTCCAATTTTTGTTAGTGTGCAAAAGCTCTCCTGTTCTGATGTGCAGAAAGTAGCAGTTTGTGAATGTGGTCCAAAAAGAAGTTTACAGTAATGGAAATTTCAGCATGATAGAAATGAACACAATGGCACAAAAACCTTACTTTAATCACAGCCTTTTTTTCTTTTAGAAAATATGTAGAATTAGAGATAAGAGATAATCCTCAGATGTTAGCAGTTGGCTCATTTTTGTGCAGGTGTTACAATGTGTTACAAGGTAAATAGTCTGCTTGTGGCAAGACAATTCATTTGTAGGATAGTATAGCACACACACACACACACACACACACACACACACACACACACACACACACACACACACACACACACACGCATTCACAAGTCCTTATGCCCTATTCCTTAATCCTTGTGAGGACCACCACAATTATGGTATTAAAGCAAATTTGGTTCTCATACTCATAGAAAGTCAAGGTTTGCACAACTATTCTTCTTAGGACACTGCATTGACTTCCATTTATTTATCTTACTCACTTATTGTCTACGACTTTATCCTCTACGTGAGGGTCGAGGGAGTCGCTGGTGCCAATCTCATCAGACATAGGGCGAAAGGCGGGGTAAACAACCATCCACTCTCACTCACCTACACCTACGGTCAATTTAGAGGGTCCAATTTGCCTAATCTTCCAGCCTAAACAAAGCGTTATCTTTAACCTTAACTAGTTAATGCCTACTCTAATCTTACCACAATTCAAATCTCAACATTTCTCATTCCATTAGGTTCTGCCCCATTAGGACCAGGTTTGGTCTCCATGAGGACTACAGGTCCTGACAGGGTCAGTGTTTATGCCAGAGAAAGGTCCTGAACAGGTAAAAAATACAGTTGCACACACATGTTTGCATTCATAGTGAGGACACTCATTGACATAATGCATCCCCTAGTCCCTTATCCAAACCTAAACCATCACAGCTAAATGTCCGACCACTTAAACAGAATTCTAACCCTAACACTAAAACCAAGTCTTAACCCTCACAAAGCCCTTTTAGGGGGTGACAAAAGGTGAGGAACTGCCAAATTGTCCTCACTTTCCTAAAATGTCCTCACTCCCTGTGGTTTATAAGTTTCATGGTCCTCACAAAGATACCCATACAAGAACACACACAGACTTATATATGCATGTGCACACAGACAGAAATGCTGACAGACAAATGACACTCTGATGGAAAGCGAAGCACTTTTAAGTCCTTAAATGCCAGCAGCAGCAGCAGCAGCAGCAGTTTCAGCTCTCACAGTCTGTAATATAACAACACCTGCACTTCTATCCCTCTGTTTCAAACACACTTAACACTGCACTGCCCTTGAAAATAACAGCTAAGTTATGCTTTTATCCTGTGAGTAGGTTCATGTATTGATTTATCTACAGAAAATATGAACATCCACTATTGAAACACACCCCATTATGCTTAATATTATGCAGTTTATTAAACTACAATAAGCAATTTATGTAAACACAGTTCAAACGAGTGCTGCTCCTGTACACCTAAAAACCCTCCTTTTTTGAAGTGGTTTTATTTTGGGGTTTCATTGTAATTTATTGGCTCAAAGTGCACAATACAGTGTTAAAGCTGATTTGATATGGAAACCAGCAGGGACATATTAATTAAAATAGCAATGTAATTAGCATTCCACTGTGACCTAAAAGTTGAATATTATTAGAGATGCAACCGTCGGCTGTGATGAAAAGAGCTTACATGACAGTGAAATTGAAATTCAAAGAGCTGGAGATAATGTACACGCAGATCAAAAGAACAAACGGTGGAGAGAAAAATAACACACCAAGAAGGTTCCTCACATGGGGGGGGGGGGGGACCCCAGTGTGCTTACACTCCCATATACAGTACACACACTCAGACACTAGGGGTTGCACTAGGGGACTTTAAAGTCAACAGTTATGTGATGAAAGTCAGGTCAGTGCTGGCTAATTGTTACGGCATCATGAATAGAACCACAGGAGAAGGGAATGTTTTGCAGGAAGCAGATATTTAACTTGAACTCGATACATAAAGCTGACATCACACATTATTATTTACACAGAAATCACACGTTGCAACTTAGTGGCAAGAATGTCTGCAGCAGCATGCATACTACAACTCTCAAGTTTGTGTGGATAAAGTGTTGGTGTGACAGATTGAGCCTGTTCCATTTCATTGTCTTGTGTTTGCTTTTCAATTTCTCTCACATATGATTAAATTCATGACTTAGTTGAATATAACATAGCAGTATTTTACCATTTTATGGTGCAAATTGACCTGTTGCTGCAGGTGACTCTCCCAGGAGCCATGTTTAGGCTACTCTATGTTTAGGCTACTCTGGGCGACCTCTCTTATCTTTTTCAGGATGATCTGAGATCTTTTTTTTGTACGTCATGCAATTAAAAGGAGTTTTGGATTGATCCGATTAACTAGCGTTAGCAGATGCCTTTTCAAATGGTTGCGTACTTTGCAAGTGACACTATTGCTGGTTCTATCTTTAGTAAATTATTTCTATTCACCTGATTCAGCACTGCTGGTTTGCTACAAAGTCCCAATAGAATAGAATAGAATAGAATAGCCTTTATTTGTCATTATGCAGGTAAAAATACAACGGAATTGGGGAGGCTTCTCCGCAGGTGTGAGACATAAACATGCCTGGCAAACAATCCTAAATAACGACAGCAACAAGCAATCAGACAATGCCATGCAGTATTATAGGAACAATTCACATAATTTATAATATAGGGTGAGGTAGTGTGTTGTGGTGCGGGGGGTGGGGGTTAGTGCGCATGAGAGTTCCTGGACCTGTGGACCTGTAGCGCCAGCCTGAGGGCAACAGTTCAATAATGGCTCCTTACACGTTGCCTTTTACTGAGGCATCCTGTGTGCAAAGCAGGAAATACTGGTCATCCTGGTGCAAACCTCAAACAAACAGACATGCAAATGAGAACACAAGCATAGAACAAGGTTGATGTTACTCATTTTAAACATGCTGTTTGATGATTGACTGATACCTTAGCCAACATTTTAGGCTGATGCGAACAACAACTAGCTAGTTTAAATCTTGTGATTGGTAGCAGGGATGGCCATATTTTGGAGAAATACTCATGGTACAAAATTATCTCTCAGTTCAGAGTTTGTTGGTATATGTATTACATGAAAATGTTGTTATTATTGAGGGTTTAAATGTAACCAGAAATTTGAAGGTTCAGAATAAGAAAGAATGTAAGAATAAATGACATGTAATGGTTTTTTAGTGCAAGAAAACCAAGGACTACTATAGTCATCCTCTCTTTCCCAAGTGTGTCAGGGGCATACCAGAAAGGATGCAAACACTTGTTCACATCTATCTGCACTCTCTCAGCTGTTTACTGCCTCTTCTTTATTGGTTTATATAATTTCATAGTCAGGTTCCATTTCAAAACCTGAAACCTGAAACGAAATGCACATCTGTTTGGTCTGCTGTAAAAACATGGTAGTAGAAGATGGTAGCCATATTAAGGCTACGAAGAAGTGATACAACCATACTTGTACAACGTATGGATGCATATGATTAGATACCTGACCTTTAATGTTGTCCCTTGTCAATTAATGATTTTCTGATGCCATTACAAGGCGTTGACATACTGCGATCATTGCTGACTTCAGGTCTAAGGGTGGAAAGGGGACAAAAAATTGCCCCTTGGCTCAGTTCATTAACCTGCTTTTCACTGTCGTATTAAATGTCCAACTACTGTACAGTTGGAAAAAGTAGAGGAAACGTTTACATTGCTGTATTGCTGACATTAAACATGGGCAACTGTCATAGCATGCTCTGATATGCATACAATGTTATACAGACCAAGACAATCAAAACCGTCCTCACAGAGGTCAGTGTTGCTGTTGTTTAACCTTGAGGGCTTCTCTGCTTTCTCTGCATCCCTTCTGGGAGTCTTTCACATTCCTGCATAGCCTTGTGCATGGACTGAGTTGCCTGTTTTCTGGGCTAAGGGCTTGTATACATCTCCTGCAGCTGCACAAACGGGTGTGTTAACATGTGTCCCTGCAGTGGGCCGGCGCGCCAACCAGCCAGTGATAATTATTCATTAGTATTCATTAGTGTGAGGTGCTGGCCGGTGCGGGGCTCATGTTGAATCAGTGTTCTGACGAGGCTTCAGCCCGGCCTGGGTCAGTGAGGAGCCAGTAATTAGGCCCACCAGTCAGGAGGCATTTTCCTAAGCACAACACGTGATGTTGAGAGAGAGAAGATGCAACCCGGGGAGGGAGATGAGGGACTGTGCGAGAGGGTGTATGCTTTTTCAAAAGAAAGCCAGCCTTGGCTTGCTTGTTTCCCTGTCTGGGTGCCATTAACCGCTCTCCATCACTCACTAAAGAATCTGCGGTAACCTTGGTTATCTGCTTTGTTTGTCTGTCTTGTGCCGTTTTTCTTGTAAACTTTGTTTTCTTTGCTCCCCTTAGAAACATGTTCTTGCTCTTTCAACCATATCTACCATACCTAGATGTAACCTAAATCTGCATATTGCCTTTCTGTTATACTGTTATCACTTGGAGACATAATTACATCAACGGTTAACATGACAGAGTGGTCACCTCCCAGGAATGCGGTTAGTGTTGTAAATGCAACGGAGGACTAACTGCATTTATCTAATTGGAAGATAATTACACTGGCTGGGACAAAGCTGGACCAGATTTATCAAACTGTTTCCTGCCCTGGTGAGCCATTAAAGCATGATATCTACAAGCTTGGTGAGGTTAAAGGCGTCCGGCACACCTCAAAGCTGGCTGTGTTACAGCTGTCAGGATATATCTGACACTGAAAAGCAGCTTTGACGTTGACTGACAGCAATTGAGAAAACAAGGGGTCAAGTGTTGAGCTGTTGCGAGACAGGAGAGAGGAAAAGCACAAACCCCCCCAGATCCAAATCCCTGTGGAGGACTGCAGAAGCCAAGGAGATGATAATGGTAACTTGTCCTGTCAACACATAACGTCATTTTACCTTGAATTAAAACAAAGAGCATAAGACGTTGACAACCTCTCCCTATGCTTTTGTCTATGTTTCCTTCTATCGTCATATTTTACCTCTTCTCATTCACTTTTGCACCAGTGTGGATACACATGGGCGGGTGAGACAGTGTCTGGCATATCCACGCTGTATCCTGACATGATTCCAGTTTAGACAAATTCCCTAAACTACAAGCGGATGGCATGGCACAAACCTCTACCCCAACAGCCCTCTCCTCTACCCCAACACGCCCCTTCTCTCCCTGCACTCTCCACCCCCACCCTTCTCCTCTCTCCCTCGTGGTCTCCGGCGTGCACATTCTTCTCCTTCAGATGTATGACACTGCCATATAGGTGCACTTGACAGCTCTCAGATTGGCACTGTAGAACAGGGAGATCCCAAAGTGAGGTGGGTTAGCCGTGTAAATCTATGAGGGGTCCGTCGGGTGGGGGAAGAGAGAGAAGGAGGAGGAGAAGGGGGAGAAGGATGAAGAGGGTGTGTGTAGGGGGAAGCCGAGGGAGAGTTGGAGAAGGGGAGAGGAGAGTGAGGGAGAGAGGCTTGGTGGGGCCCTGCTGAGCACATAAGCTTCCATGCTGAGCACAACCGTGGCTGGCTGACAGTTGTGCTCAGCCTTCACTGTAATAATGAATAAAAGGAAACTCCCTGCAGATTACACATCTTCCGTGTTTTGACATTGACCTTAATACATAATTTAACCACAAAGCCTGAAGAGTGTGTAACGAGATAAGAGAGGACCAGAGGATAGAAAAAAGATGCCCGAGCTAAAACATACAGCCTCAAAAAAAGCCTCCGCAGTAATGGTTCTAATATGATAAAGCCTGAGAGGACTCTTTGGAAATTTTGGGTAGAAGACTGGAAGATGGAAGGTAACAGAAGAGGAAAATTGTGGATTTGTGTTGTGTGTGTGTGTGGTGTGTATGAAGAAAATGCAGTGATTTTCCTTGCCTGTCGAATTCCCAAAGGGAGGAGAAGGTAGTGCTGTTAAACCTCAGTAGAATAGTAATGTACCAGCTCCGGCTGTTGTGAGGATCTGTGTGTGTGTGTGTGTGTGTGTGTGTGTGTGCCACCTTGTTGGTGCAAATCCCCCCCAGTGTGGTTGTGTGGAAGTGTAGACCAGTTGAGTGGGAAATCTGAAAGAGGTATTTGTCACTGTCAGTGACACCTCTTGTATGTGTGTGTGTGAGTGTTTTCCTCAGGGCGTGTGAGCACTGTGATGCTTTGAGTGACTGTTTACTGTGGCGTTTGCTGAGCCAGCACTCTTTGCCACAGGTTATGTCACTCTAGCGGAGGTCACCATGTCACACACGCTGTCAAGAAATGCTTTCTTTAGCTGAATTCCTCCAGGAGAAAACTGCCAAACTCATATCCACTGCAACCATAAATAACACTCACACTCAATTTTTTTCAAACAACACTGTACTCTGGTACTAGTTTGTGCTTTTGTTATATTAACTCAAGCTTTTTTTCTCATGGGAAATGTTGCTGCATGACATGATTCATGCATTAACAATATTATTACCCAATTAAGGAGGTGATTACGTCACCAGTGGCCTGCTAGGTGCTGTGAAACATAGACGCAGATATTAAATATGAATTACAGAGGCCGTATATGCCCCCCTTTTCCCCCTCCATGCCTCATTCTCTCATCCTTTAGTCTTTGGGCCCTACAAAGATAGGCTGTTCTGTAATTGAAGCAGCATGTCAAATCTGTCTTCCTGGCTGCATGTAACCCTGTGATTCACGCTCTTCTCATTAGTGTTTTAATTACCGCTGGTTGAAAAACACGAGCCTGATAGAGCCCCTTTGTGAACACTAAGGTGAGCGTGTGGGCCTGTGGCACTCACTCATGCGGGGGTTGAAGCTGACCTCCAGCCCAGTAGGGGGCACTGGAGGATCCCAGGCTGCATGGTGTCCACAGCTCTGAGCACTAGGTCTTTTTGAAGGCTACACGCTGCTATGTATGGTAAGAAGCTGTTATGAAGAGAACAGTGATTAAGAAAACATGAATAACTGACGAGTGGAATTTGTAAGATGTGCAGCTTTTTCTATATTTTTTTTACTTTTGTTATCCATCTATAGATATATCCATCCACACGTACGTACGCACATTCATATGAACATCCTATTTTGTTTTTGTGACTCCTT
Source organism: Solea solea (assembly GCF_958295425.1). Taxonomy (NCBI): domain Eukaryota; kingdom Metazoa; phylum Chordata; class Actinopteri; order Pleuronectiformes; family Soleidae; genus Solea; species Solea solea. The sequence continues at coordinate 20,310,821 of NC_081135.1, read as the reverse complement.
GTAGACTCACTTACCTGTCAGTGTGACCTCAGGCTTTGGCTTCAACTTATGTCTCTGGGCTCTTGGAGCCTTTCAGGGGATTTGTTTGGCTGAAGCCTAACTGTCCCTGAACAGCCTCCAAACTAGTCCAGCTGGGTTGAACATTTAGAGTGCAAGAGAGAGAGGCAGGGAGGGAGGGAGGGAGGGAGAGAGAGAAAGTGTGTGCCGGACTTGTGCCATCATGGCTCAGTTACCACACACATACACAGCTATGGCTATGTGGTGGCAGTAGCACTTTGGTGCTTTGCCATTAGGCTTCCATCCAAGCGCTGTGTCAAGACAGGGAGAGTCTTGGTGTGTGTGTGCATACGTGTGTGTGTGTGTGTGCATTGGGGCGGTGCTCTACTTCTGCAGCAGTAATCTAATGAGCCTGTAAACACACTCATTTGACATCATTAATTGGAGGGAGATCAGAGATCTGAGAGGGGTGTGGGTACTGGTTGTGTTTGTGTGTGTGAGGTAGCAGTGTGAGGGTTCTCCCATCAGAGAGGGTTCTCCCAGATCAAAGATTAAGAGTGTGAAATCCTTGATTATGTGACAGAGAGACACATTAGAAGTGTTTTTTTTGCCAAGCTGGGAAAGCAGCAGAATGTTTGGTCAGTGCCAGCAGCAGGCATTGATTTTTGCCAAAGAAAAGTGCTAAAGCAGCACACACAAGCTGCCCTTGGTGTGTCACTTTTAACAATGATTGGACAAATCAGACTTGGGAAATCGGCAGTTAGCCTCGTCACAGCTTATTGATTCTCGAGTACTCTATCAATTTCAAACAGACTTCATTTTGGACGTGTAGTGACTTAAGTGTCTGTTGGCACTTTTGACAAAAGTTTGAGACCTCTTTGTAACTGTCACAGAGTGTGATCCATTAACTGTAATTGTGCTGCCATACTGGTTCAGTCACATTTGTCAGCTGGATCTAAGCTACAGGGAAACAGAGGTGCAGAGCTGGAGTTGCTAGCTAGTAGTCCTCTGCTCTGACTGTAACCCAGTCCAGTCCTTAATGATCTATCTGTCTACCACCCGCAAAATGGCCCCCACCGCTGTTCGCTTTCATTTACAGAGGGCCAGTCCCTGTACTCCCCTCATCAACCCTTTGTTCCTGGCTGTTTCATGTTTTTTTGGGGGCGCTGAATGGCAAAGCTGTGTATGGGATACTTTTGAGCGGACGGTTGAGAGAGACAGCTAGAGCAGGAATTTTCCAGTGCAATACATTATGAAGATTTCACTTTCTGCCTTTGATTCTGCACTGACAGTTATCCTTCAGCCCTCCTTTAAAGTCCCACTTTCAATCCCTAATGGCTGTCATGTCGCTGTGCTCTCTGGACTCTTACTCAAAGTGTCATTGGCATAATGGTCGGCAGTCGTTGGCCTCTTTTGATCATCCATGCTGTGTGCGAGAGCAACTGGAGCCGAAACAGTGAGGTGTGTGTGTGTGTGTGTGCGTGCGTGTGCGAGTGTGTGCCTGCACTGCTTGCACCTCTGCTTGGCTGCCACTCCCAGGCAAAGCTTTGCGACCGGATATCTAAAATTCACTTTCAAATAGTTTTCCTCCTATTCCTGCCTAATAGCCAAGCAGTGGGAAGTGTGTGTGTGTGTGTGTGTGTGGGTGTGTGTGTCTGTGTACTCATTAAAAGGATAGCACAGGTTTCTCCTGTATCAGCATCTCAGTTTGGCTCAGTTATGCATACTCCAACAAAGGGATGAAGGGCCGCAAGGGAGCAGAGGGAGTGACATCAGGAGAGAGGTGAAAACTGGTGTGTTTGTGTGTGTTGTGTGTGTGTGTGTGTGTATATGTGTGTGTATGACACTGAGCTGAGACCTTGGTCCAAGCCAAACTGCACTCAAGTTCAAACACCTCAGCCTGCGTTCAAATGTATCAAGCTGGTCCAAGATAAATTCACACTCACTAGGCCAGAAAGTACACATCTAAGGAAGATGATCATGGCCAGAAAACATCCGGAAGAGATCTGATACATTCCAACAGGGACGTGCCTGTAATAGAAGCCAGTGTGCCTCCACTGAATGCCATTATGTTCAAACATCCTGGGATGAAAACCAGTGTGTGGATCCAAGCAGTGTCACTCTTCCAGGAATTGCTTCCTCTCATTTTGTGCCTGCTTCACCTGCCTATGTCTCAGCAGCTCAGGTCCTGATCCAGGTGTTTGCCTGTCTGGGCCGGAGCCCAAGGCACTGAAGCTATTGATGCCCAGAGAACAACAGTGGCTTTGGGGCTGCTGCACGTGTGGCTTCATGAAACAAGGCAAGTTATCTTGCTTTGATAGCACTCACTCAGACTATGTTTCAGGAATTGTACATTAGTATAATATACTGTATATACAGAGTTTGCAGAGAGATATTTTCTCTTCCTGCCTTTTGACCTCTTTTAGCATTTTCGTCTGAATCCATTATTTCCTACTGTATACCATGTTTATGTCTACAGCAGGTATTGTTGTGGGGTGGTTAGCACTGATGCCTCACAGCAAGAGGTTTTTTGATTGGAATCGTGGTTAGACCAGGGTCTTTCTGTGAGGAATGAATGTTCTACCTGGCATGTGTGGGTTTGGGGTTATGTTATTGGGAGACTCTCTGTATGTTTGACCCTGTAAGAGGTTAGTGACTTTCACTCTGTATCCGCTGGGATTGGGCCTTGCTGGAGTACAGTACAGATAGGACGAATGGATGTTTATGTTCACTTGTGGCACCTGCCATGTTCCTGCAATCTCTAAATCTGAAGACATGAATTATACAAAGTTTACTGCCTCTTTGAGTCTGTACTTAAGCTCAATTTGCTGTATGCTATATACAGCAGCAACATGAATGATTGTCATCCAGTTGATATAGTTTTACTATTGTTGTTGCTCCATAGAACTTTTTTTCTTGTTACAGTTTCCACAGTAAACTTCTGCTCCTCTGTGTTAATCGATCTGACTTTGGACTTATTTATTTAAGACACTTACTTGCACTCATACATGTGCAGCCCTCCCCTCCCCGTTATTTATTTACAGAGGGATTCAGATCAGAGCACTTGGCCAAGATCGTGTGTGATGTAAAGTTCTCGAGAATAAAAGATGTCTCTTCCAATAACATATTTCCTGCATGTATCGAAAGACGTGTCAATTTCAGTTACACCTGGAGCAGCAGTTGGAAAACAGAGAGTTCTTCGCTTCTAAAAGACAATGCCATACCAGTCACTCCCCACCTGAATGACTGATACATTAAACATGCAGAAAGCAGCGGGAGGACACTAGGGAAAGAGCGTTCAAAGATGAAAACAACGCATCCAAAAACAAAAAAAAAAGAAGAGAGAAGAAAAATATGTTGCTCACTACAACACAGGTGTCTTCTGCTGCAAACATTGTAATGTAGTCTTTCTAGGAACAGAGATAGTATTTCATTTTACAGGCAGTCATGAATTTTGCCAAAATAAGTGCAAATAGACTCATTTAGATTGTTATTTAACCATTTTGTAGTCCTAGACATAGTATTCTGTTTTTTCCTAGCTGCTTTGTGAATCTGTTTCTGTATCTCTGTAATATCCCTGCAATGTTTGACATTGCACAACTGAGCATTTCTTGGCTTTTCCATACTTTGAAAGCTATTCCAGAGAGGCAGCTGATCACATCGGCTTTTGTAAGTGGAGCAGAGGAGCATCTCTGCCTTCTAGTTCTCTGACAGGACTGTCAGAGTACATTCAGGCCTATAGGCCAGATGTGCTAAAAATCCGCAGCCCTCGCCATGCTCATGAAATGCTGACACAGCTGCCCTAGGCCTGGCCTGTTGTAGAAAATTAATTCAGGCAAGTCAGAGGACACCTCAGTCAGTGAGACAGGCAGACAGATTGGGGTCCTGTAAGGCAGACACACTGTGAAGAGGAGTCTCTGGTCTTTGTTCACTGCTGGACACTTTAAGACTCCATTAAGGGAGCCTGACACACAAGGCGACGGCTGTCTCTGTTCTGCCTGTGCAAGCAACATGTTAAAAGTGTGTGATTTCTGCTTGTTTTCTCTCTCTAACTATTTCTCACTCGCTCACTCACTCAGCCTCACAAAAAAGCCCCACAGCAATATTTAGATTTAAAATAGAAATAATGTATCATCAGGTAATCAGTGTGTATGTATTTCTTTTGAGCACTGACTGTGCATTAGTGATCGTGGAGTGGAGCCGCAGTATCAAGGTCCCCTTCATAATACCTTCTTGAGCAATCATGCGTCTGTTTTCATGTTATCAAATTTGGCTGAACGATTTGGGGAGCATCTGTAACTATGATTTAGCTGACAGGTTTTGCAATTGTGATTTGATTTGCGATTTAATTCATTCAGGTCAGCATCAGTTTAATATTTAAGTGGCATCTAGGGGTTAAGTTGTAAATTTCAACCAACTATATCCCCTGGTAGACATGGGGACTGTGGTAGAGAATCACTTTTGTAATACAAAGGGATCATTGTTAGGTAATGAAAATATAATTCTTAAATATTGTATTCAATTTCTCTAGATAGACCCCCAACATTCTACATACTGGATCTTTAACCACTCTATACCCCAATGCAAGATTGAGAAAGATATTCAATTGTATCCAACATGAATTTATTACATTTTATTTAATTTTGCATAGAAGACACAGAAAAAACAAATATAGAACACTTTTTGTGGTTTGATGATTGCATTGATTTAAACTGTGGTTTTAAACTTGTGATGAACTCACCAGAAAAAAAACATACAATACATAATGATCAGAAATATCCAGCATTATTAACAAAAAAGTGTTTGATTTGACTTTGTTGTTGGCCAACAACTCAGATGTACACTGCAGCACTCAGTGGTGATTAAGATGTTTGTATTCAGTTTTGGGGAGTTGTCATATTGTCCTTCTGTATATATGATTTTGCCTTCTGTACTTATTTAGTCAAAAATTAAAAAAGAAAAAAAAAGGTAAGTTTTGTTAATTTCTTTGTAATAACAATCACTCCCCTCAGTCAGATTTTATACAGTGTGCAGATTTTGTTTTCTAATGTATTATTTATGGCCTGGGACAGAAAATCGGCCCTGGTCACATGTCATCCCCATTAGCTCAGCTGGTAAGGATGTTATCTGACTCCAGATGTGAAAGAAAAAAATTGGACACCCTGCATCAGAGGCTGTTAGTAATAATGAAAAAAAAAGAAAATAGGAAAACCCTGCTTTTTCCTCCTTTCCTCAGTATATATACCAGGGACTGGATGTATGCCAGGTATATTAAATTAATGCAAAATGATACTTTGCATATGACTGCAGTGTAAACATGTAGAGCATTATTGATAAGTAAAGCTGGATCATGAAACAGACTGTGTCACCATTTCCACCCAAAGCCATCAGTCTCTTCCAATCAGCTGTTGCCAATTCCCATTAGTGAAGCTTTAAATTGAGGTCAAACAGAATAATTATTCGTCAGTATATCACTCACAGTTACACAGTCCTGTCTTACCATACGATCAACAGTTTCATTGTAAATCCATTTGAGCTAACAACTATTTCTGCTCTGAGCTAACAGCCACATTCCTGGGACAATAAACATTTGGTGCTGTGTGGTCTCACTGGAAAAATGATTACATTCATTTTATAGTTCACACAGAGCTGAAACATGCTCCAAATTTACTGGACATTCTACAATAATGGTTAGCCCTTAAATGCCAATCAACAGTTGTTGCAGAAAGTCCACACAGAGGCTTCAACTTTAGAAGCATTTTCCAAAAATTTCCAAAATGGTTTTCTTTTCTTTCTTTCTTTCTTTCTTTCTTTCTTTCTTTTAAAAAAAGAAAGAAAATAATGTCCAATAGGCACCTGTGATACCTGTCTGAATAGTCATAATTTGCTTTTTAAATTCTTCAGACTCACTTTTGATCAATATATCTAATACTTTGTCTGGCTTACAGTAATTTCATCTCAAGATAAAGATGTCTTTCCGTTTTTTAAAGCCAGCTAGCAGCTTCTGTTGCTAGACTTACATTGAGATTGGAGTTTTAATCTTTAGTCTTTAGTTAGGCCTTGGGGAATCCTTGTTAATGGGTCCTCTTGCTCAGGGCCTCTGGCTTAATCCTTGCCATTTACTGCTTCCTATGCCAGTTTGCTAAATACTCCAAATTAGGTGGCTGGCAGGGCATTTTGTATCACTGCATGTCCTGACCACTCCTCTCATTTTTCTGCTAATTTTTGGGAAAAAAGGGGGCGAGGCTTGACCTTGAAATGGCCACGGTGGGACCTTGGTGGTTAATGTTTAACATTTCTCTGGATATACTGCTAACTTCATAGTGAAATGATAATTAACTCCCAGTATCAATTTGCATTCAGCATGTAGAGGGGTAACGAGGAGCCAATTAAAAGAAAATATACATAATCAATTATTTATTCACTCTTAATTACAGTGAGTTTTACCCTGTTAGAACAGCGGCACTTCAATTAATGACCTTCAGCTATCTTCATTTGAAATTGCCACGGAGCGGAGGAATTTACCCAGACCCCATAGTGAAAAAACACAGCAGCAGAAACACACGCGCAGACTCGCACAAACTCAGAGAAAGGAACTGTGCAAGAGAAGAAAGAGCAAAAGAGGTGCAGCAAGAGAGAGAGAGGAGAGAGAGACACAGAGAGAGAGAGAGCAGAGGAGGGAAAGGACTGGCACTGTCTGTCAGTCAGATGCCCAGAGCTGCGGTGTACATGGTGTCACCCACACGACCGAGCCGTCTGTCGAGGCCACCTGCCTCATTATGGGAAATGTATGCATCTAGGGCAGGCTCGGCTCTGGCTGGCTCAGCCTCAGCATGGGCAGGGAAAATGGCACACTGGCAACTATTACTGCATTATGTTAGCAAGCTGTACACACTGCATGCACACATACTGCACTGAGAGACAGGAACCAAGCGAGCCAAGAGTTTTACTGAATGGGCTGAATTTTTTTTGGAAGTGACTTGGTGTATGTGAGTTCAGACTCGGATAGGACTTGTGCCACTCTTGCTCAGGCAGGAGGTTTGTAGTATGTGGCACGGTGATATGTAATAATATAGCATTTGTATCTGACATATTATTTTTTGTATATTTAAACTGTGAGTGTTGAATTATCTTCGAGAGACACACAGAAGACAGCTGAATGTAGAGCGTGTCTGGACCCTGTGTAAATGTCCCCCTCTCTGACCACACAAACCAACGCACAAATGGAACAAACTGATCACGGCACAAAACTTTCTCCCTGTCCATCCATGCTCCCCTCTGCTTGCGCCTTCCGCCCATACCTGGCCTGAATACCATTAGGCCTAATGGAGCGTGGTGTGAGGGACAGCCAATCATGATGGCGTCCTGTCAGTGACACCGACATGTATCTTGGTGCTCATTATCATCCTTGAACAGCGCCAATTTACATCTGATGCTCTGACTAATTCTGCTCCAGTGTTGTCAAGAGGCATAGGAAGTGGCCTGGTCGTGATGACAGCGCGGCTGTCAGGAGCCTGTGGATGGAGGATTCCTCGGGGCATGATTTAATGCCCATGTCAAGCCCCGCTGTCAGCCTTTCTCTCTCTCTCCGCTCCCTGCGCTCCTTCTCTCCATCCAGCCATTAGGATTCAGCCAGCGGAGAGATGGAGCAATAGAGCGGGCGACTGGCCTGCTTAGGATTCACACTCTGGGCAAGAAAATAACACGCCCTGTTTCACAAGTGATTAGCCTTTCCTTGTAAACCACAAATTAAGGCTAAAAAGGGAAGGCAGCAAAGAGGTGATGGAAAAACAAAATGTGCAAGACCGACAAGTGAGGAAGAAAACCTTGAGCATGCTCCCTCGTTGGTGTATGGCTGCTTGTTTGTCTAATTTCCATGGACAACTTTTCCGTGGTGTTTTGCTGAGTTGTTTTGGCTTCTGTTTGGTTGTATAACAACACAGATTTCATGGCCCCTCTCCCTCCCTCTTGTAGATTGATTACCATATTGCATATCCTGATACTTCCACTTGCACTGAGCAGTCATTTTTGCTCTCTAGGTATTTACTTTGGTCAGGATGGAACAAACTTTTTGTGACCCACCATCCTATAAAATGTTAATCACCAGAATTCACAGCATGTTGTGAAGCGGGGACAAGGGATGCAATGATTGCGGAGTTTGATGGTACAGTTATTGCCTGAGGAAAAACTTTGAAACCATTACCTTAGACGATAATTGTACCATCAAAAATGTTATTGTATTGTTCCTAGAGGGGATTGAATGTCGTTTTGGAGAGCATTAGGTGCAATGTTCAAACTTGCACCTAATGCTGCTGTTGGTTTATAATGTGCAGAAAACATCCCTGACTCTTAACTCACGGCTACTACTCTTGACTATAAGTGAAACATTTGTGTTCGATTCATGCTTGAGTGTATCATAAAGCAACTTGACAGTAATTATTCTTTAACTTATCATAGTGTATCACCTTCTAATCTAAGGTATTGGACCCTTAGCAGCGACTTTTTACAGATTGGACAGCCGTCTTCTTGAGCAACCCCCTGATGATTATTTAAGTATCCAGAGTGCTCCAATACCAATGACGAGACATTTTTTGGGTCCATCGTGTAGCTAATGTAATTTGTCATTTGTCAACTTTGTTAAAATCTCTGTTTTGAGTGTGACCAGAAACACTCCGTGTCGCCAAGCCGAGCCATTATGGTTACATCACCAAGATGTTTTTAACCACTGTTAAAAGCGAAATCAGTTAATAGTTGCACAGCCAGTGAGGACAAAGCTTCTTCTTCTTTTTTTTTTTTTTTAAAGAGACGGTCACTGCCTGTTATCTGAAACAATTACCAAACGTGAGACGCCTGACCTGCATTGACCTTTGCTATAGGTCAAAGGTTAGAAAGGGCCACAGATGGCTGGAGGTGGCTAGCAGGGACATAAAGGACAAATAGAGAGAACAAATGGACACAGGGCTGACATTTCACAACAACACAAAAGAAGAACGTTGATGTTATATGAGCCTGGCATATAGATATACCAGTACAAAAATATCACTTTGGCCTCTCTGTGTGTGATGGTATTCCAACAATATGTTGCTGCAATATGTCGCCCGCTCCCCAGTCTCTCTCTCCTCTCAAACAAGGCAGTGATAGATGAGCAGAGATGTTGCTGCCTAATGTGCAGAGGGTTTAGACATATGGCTCAGTTTGGTTTGTCCTTGCGAACTCTCTCTGAACACGAGCACATCATTGCACACAGAGCAACACTACGACTTCCTCAAAAAAACAAAGGCCGCAGTGGTTGTGCATGAGTCATCAGGCCTTAAGACCACAGTAGCATAAATTGACTCAGCCGTTTCTGCTGCTTTAACTTTTAATGATCATTAATTAGATTTGGTTTGCCTTGTGCATATTTTGGCAAAAGTTGATATCCTCTTTGGCCACATTAGGCTGCACTTGCAGCCACTGATTGCGCTTCACATAATGCTTCAGCTGTATGGAAAAAAAAACCTTTCAGCTTGCAGCCTGGAAACGCGTCAAAACAGGAAATGTTTGAATGTGATTAAGGTGATAAATGATTGGAATTTGTTCCTTATCCTTATTAGCTATGGTTCAGCAGTTGGCAGCAGAAGGAGGCAGATTGAAGCTGGGGTTTGTGGCCTTGGCCAGTTAGCATTGGCTCTTCTCGGTGGGTCAGGTACGCCTGTCCAGTGAAATTCACAAAACTGGGAGAAAGACATGCAAATGATTTAAAAACAATCTGGTAACTGACATTTTAATAGGTTTATAAAACAATGAATAATGTAATTACTGCACATGTTTAATGAGAATAATAAAAGCTGTGATTGTGACTAAAAAAAAATATGCCGAACACACTCATTCTTAACTCCTACAAACGTCATCACATTTGAAATAATTTATGCTTCATGATTTCCACGGACTTACGTATTCAATTTAAGGTTGATAATGATAATCATTAAAATTACTACAATATTTCCACAAGATAAGATACATAATTATGTGACAGTTTTGCACATTGTATTATTCTGATTATTCTGATTATTATGATTATTATTGTTATTATTGTTATTATTTACATCAGTCTTCTATTTTGCTGTGCAGGTGTCTTTTTTCTGATTCATCTGAATACTGTGTGTGTTTAAAGGTCCATGCAGTGTTATGGGTTAGTGATCTGAAAAGGTGAGCCTGCAGCTTATGGCAAATGGAGGACTCCTCCACTCATCCCTCCTTTTTCATTATGGAACTACTGCCTAAAGTACGTATAAAAGGACTTATTTTAAGGGTGCAAAAACTAAAGAGTTACAGTTATTTTAAAGCAATTATGCACTTATGGTCAGTATATTCAATTTCTGCCAATAAACCCTCCTAAATGTTACACACTGGACCTTTAAAGGTCAAATCATCCTTCTAAACCTTAAACCCACCCACAATGCCTTATACAGAGCTTGTTGATGCAATCCATGTCTAGGGCAGATATAGCATAGATATAGTGGCATTGGGAAGACGTGTTGTGGAAACAAGGCACCGACTAACATGCAGTTATTATTTCTTGTTTGTGGTTAACTTCCTGTGGAGATTGATGGATACTCAGAGTGCTCCTGTGTGTCTTGAAGGGAACTATTGATTGCTGTTGCCACTGGTTTCAGCGTCCATTTGTTGATCTACCCATAAAAGCACAAATACATGGATCATACTGCAAAAATGACCCCAATTATTTGTAATGATGTTTGAGCCTTGGAGTACAACCCTGTACCAGCTTAGACTACACTGCTGCCGTGGTGCATTTTCCTTTTTTCTGAGTTCTGCTAGGCTGTCATTCTAAACAATTAGGAACAACTTTTGTATT